>NC_059344.1:0-252500 GCF_019703515.2 Myxocyprinus asiaticus
TGGCCTGTTCATTGATCTGATTACCTCCCATGGACACTTTGCAGCAGAAGGTGCTGTGGCTTAGTTGGTTAACGTACCTGTCTAGTAAACAGGAAACCCTGGGTTCAAATCCCAGCAGTGCCTTTGTAGTGTGTTGCGGCCGCCTAGTCTCAGATGTAAACGGCACTTTGTAAGAGGGCCAATCGGGTTGAGGCACTTGCTGACCTCATAGAGACTCGGCGGTGGCACCACTGGAAAGAGCACCCTCGAAAATGGGGGGGTAGGGCTTGCTTTTGTGCCTCTATCACCATGCTGGCAAAAGTTATGGCAATCTGGCATGAGCATGGTGGTTTTCATCCCTATATCCTAACCCTACCCTAACCCTAAAACTCTTTTCTCAAACAAACACTTTCATGCTCACAATAGCATGGCCTGTTCATTGATCTGATGACCTCCCATGGAAACTTTGCAGCAGAAGGTGCTGTGGCTCAGTTGGTTAAAGTGCCTGTTTAGTAAACAGGAGGTCATGGGTTCAAATCCCAGCAGTGCCTTTGTAGTGTGTTGTGGCCACCGAGTCTCTAAAATGTAAACAGCACTTTGCAGGAGGGCCAATCGGGTTGGGGCACTTGCTGACCTCATAGAGACTTGGTGGTGGCACCACTGGAAAGAGCACCCTTGAAAATGGGTGGGTAGGGCTTGCTTTCATGCCTCTGTCACTGTTATGGCAATCTGGCATGAGCATGGTGGTTTTCATCCCTAACTTAACCTGGTTTTCATCTCTATATCCTAACCCTAAACCTAACTACTAAATTGCAAAATGTGGCCATTCAAAGGTTGTGGGTTCAAGTCCCAACAGAGTCACTGCCTTAGTCATTGTGCTAAGCACACTTGGCCAATGAACAAGGCTATCTGACCACCAAAACTCTGTTCTCAAACAAATTTTTTCATGTTGTCAATAGCATGGCCTATTCATTGATCTGATGACCTCCCATGGAGACTTTGCAGCAAAAGGTGCTGTGGCTTAGTTGGTTAAAATGCCTGCCTAGTAAACAGGAGATCCTGGGTTCAAATTCCAGCAGAGCCTTTGTAGTGTGTTGTGGCCACTAAGTCTCTAAGATGTAAACAGCACTTTGTAGGAGGGCCAATTGGGTTGAGGCACTTGCTGACCTCATAGAGACTTGGTGGTGGCACCACCACTGGAAAGAGCACCCTTGAAAATGGGGGGCAGGGCTTGCTTTTGTGCCTCTGTCACCTTCCTGGCAAAAGTTATGGCAATCCAGCATAACCTAACCCTAACCATTCTTTAATGATTCCATATAAACTTCTAACAAAAGTGGAGCCAGTTCTGTAGCATAAGATCTAAAAAATTCAGCGGCAAAACCATCTGGCCCCAGAGCCTTGCCTGTAAGTAGGGACTTAATTACCTCGTCAAGTTCCTCCAAGGTTATCTCAGAATCAAGAGCGTTTTTTTGCTCATTCGTCAGTTTAGGGAGTTATAATGGTTCCACAAAGTTTCTAATAGCTTCATCAGTAGACGAAGACGTGGAACTATATAGATCAAGATAAAATTCTTTAAAGGCGTTATTAATATCAGTGGCTGAGGTAAATATTTCACCACCAGCAGATTTCACTGAGGGAATGGTAGAAAAAGACTCCTTCTGTTTTATATATCTAGCCAAAAGCTTCCCTGCTTTGTTCCCTGACTCAAAGTATGACTGTCTTTACCTGAATATCCATAACTCCACCTTCCATGACAAAATAGTATTATATCTATATTTCATTCGGGTCAATTCTCTGAGGCCATCAGATGACATCCGCCGCTTCAGCTCTGCCTCTGTACTTTTAATATTCCCTTCCAACTCCATGAGTTCCCATGCTTTTAATTTTTTGATGAATGAGGCATACTGTATGATCCGACCCCTAAGAGCCACCTTAAGTGCCTCCCAAGCCACACCCACAGAGGATACTGAGGTCCAGTTGGTCTCCATTTAGACATTGATTTCAGCCTTTAGCATTTTTTGGAATTCAGGATTTTGCAAAAGGGATACATTAAAGTGCCAACTATATGATCTCCTTTTCTCCGTATGTGGCAACACCTCTAAACTCACCAGGGCGTGATCTGAGACTAAAATGTTTCCAATTGAGCAATCAACAACAGATGAAATGAGGGACTTAGATATATATAAAAAAATCTATTCTAGAATAAATCTTATGGACTGATGAAAAAAAATGTATAGTCCCTACCAGATGGGTTCAAATGTCTCCAAATATCTGTAAGACCAAGATTTTTACACATCCTGTGAAGAGTCAATGTTGCTCTAGGGGGTTTACACACTTTTGCTTCACTATGATCAAGAACTGAGTCCATCAAAAGATTAAAGTCTCCTCCCAATATTATATCATGAGGGGTGCCAGCGGCAACATCCCTTCAAGATGTATAAAAAAGCCCTGATCATCAGCGTTAGGTGTGTAAATATTAGCCAAAATAAGACTTTGCCCCTGAATTTCTGCTAAAACAATAATGACTCTTCCTAATTTATCTTTAATCTGTTTGAGACATTTGAACTGTAGATATTTATTAATCAATATAATGACTCCTCTGCTCTTACATGAGCCAGCACTAAAGAAAACATGTCCACCCCATATCTTCCCAAATTTTTCAGCCTCCTGCGGGGAAAGATGCGTTTCTTGAAGAAATACTATATAATATTTCTTACGTTTAAGAAAATAAATAACCTTCCTTCTTTTTATGGGGTGCCCCAACCCATTCATATTCCACATGGAGAGAGACAATTCACTCATATTAACATTTGACATTTTGACATATTAGAAAAAATATATTGCGTGTCAAAAACAAAATTATGAAGACCACATTCCAACATTAGAGCAACAAACAAACCCCGAACTTCCCCCAGAACAAAAAAAAACAGAAAAAAGAAACACGTGCACATTAACCCCGCGCATGACAGCGCCAACTGGCACCCATCCCTTTAAACTCAAACAGTCCATGTACGCCTACGAGAGCCCCCGTGACAACTTTGCCATCGGATTGCACAAGTCCGGTGTTTCTATACAAATTTTGTGAGACAGAATCACACAATGGAAAATAATTTATAAAACAAACTCCAGCCAATTTGAGGCATAAGCACAATGAACATGTAGAATCATCCACATAACCGTCCTGAAGGTGTGTTCCTCCACAAAACAAACTCCAGCCGCTAGCAGAACCAGCACAAAAAAAAAAAAAAAAAAAAAAGGCCTTTCAGTTTCCTCCTGCAGTCAAATGAATGTTCAGTGAGCCGGCCCGTTCGGCTGTTACATGAGTGGACCAGATGCCCTAATCTCTCTGATTTGCAAGAAATATTCCACAAAACAAACTCCATCCAATAGGAGGCATAAGCACAAAGAACATACTGATTCATCCACATACTGTCCCGAAGGAGTTTTATTCCACAAAACAAACTCCAGCCACTAGTCGGAACCAACACAAAAATAAACAAAGAAGGCACTCAGTTTCCTCGGATGATCAAGAGAATGTTTAGTGAGTCAGGTCCACTTGGCTGCATAGACAGTATCACACAATATCTTACTCATTCCATTGACTTTATGAAGGACATCGTTTGCTGTGGGCGTGTAAATATTTTGCAGCCATCCTTAGTATCTATTCTCAGTTTGGCCAGGAACATCAGTGCAAAAGCAACCTTCCACTGATGTAAGAGTTTCTTGCATTCCCTGAATCGATCATGTTTCTCTGTGTGAGTTCTAGTATCAGTTCTCTGAGTTTGGGTCACGAATGTCCAGATCAGGGAGCTCATAACCTGAACGCTGAGCCAGACAGAAGCTGCCAGTCTGCCACTAAATTCACATGGATGTCACGCAATCAGCACGTTTGGTGCTTTTTACTGCCAAGTTAAAAACTCTAACGGAAGTAAAATCTACACATACAAGATGTTCAATGAAGGTAATTATTATTTGTTTTTTTTTTCAAAAGGAAATAATGTAAATTAAAATGAGAGAAAATATAATGATTACAAATACAGACAAAACAAAACGAATGTTGATCATGTTAAAGGCTGATTGTCAACAGCCTCATTAAAAGTGCTGGTTCATAAACCATTTAACCCTCATATTTATTAAAATTATTTATAGTTATTCAATGAAATTGTAGTTATGTTGAAATGTTGACTTCCTGACAAAAACATTTGTACTGGCCGAACTGAACTTGTGGTTGTTTATTTGTGTTTGGAATAATTCTAATTTGTCAGTAAATTAAAAAAACACCTGTCAAAGGAATAGTTCACCCCAAAAAATGATGGTCTCTCATAATTTACTTACCTCATGCCATCACAGATGTGTGTGACTTTCTTTCATCTACTGAAAATAAATTAGATTTTTAGAAGAATTTCTAAATATATTTGTAGGTCCATACAATGAAAGTAAACAGCAATGCAATGTTGACGGTCCAAAAGGTACAATTAGGCAACCTAACAGTTCTCCACACAACTCCAATCGATCAGTTAATATCTTCTTAAACTAAACGATAGGTTTGTACGATTTGCGTGACATACCTTCATCCATC
Organism: Myxocyprinus asiaticus; assembly: GCF_019703515.2. Taxonomy (NCBI): domain Eukaryota; kingdom Metazoa; phylum Chordata; class Actinopteri; order Cypriniformes; family Catostomidae; genus Myxocyprinus; species Myxocyprinus asiaticus. The sequence continues at coordinate 4,559 of NC_059344.1, forward strand.
TCCCTGTGCAAAAAAACAACAGCACCCCATCTCCTCTTCGCTCACATCAAAATCCTCTGACATCTCTCTTTATAATAGTTTTGGACTGTTTTAGTTTGTAAACGGGGCTTGATCTGTGTACTTTCCTCTCTTGTAAACAGAGCCGATCGTCCGCTGTATCACTTCTCACTTGACTTGTTAACAAGCCTACATTAAGCATCGTGGAAGGGAAGAATGTTACCGGAAGTGAAGATTTATCATTAAAAACTTTTTAATTCTGTTATTTTCTTACAAACATCATTCATTTAGCTTGGGAAGACATTAATTGCCGGACTGCAGTTGTGTCAATTACTTTGGGACTGTCAAAATTTGGTACCTGTTGACTTGCATTATACAGACATACAAAGCTGAAATATTCCTCTAAAAATCTTTATTTGTGTTCTGCTGAAGAAAGAAAGTCATATTCATCTGTGATGGCATGTATTTGAGTATATAATGAAATAATTTTTATTTTAGGGTGAACTACTCCTTTAAGAGTTAGTTATATTGTTTTTATGCATTGTAAAATCCTGCCTCTAAGCTTCAAAATGACACCCATTTTGTCATTACAAGGAGTTAAGCAGAATTAACTGTACTTACCGATTTATGTGGGCTAAAACTGCTGACCAATTTTTTATCACTGGATTCTGTTGACGCTTCATTCAAAGACTGGAGAAATATGAGACCACAAAACACATTAGCCATTAATGACAGAAAAGGCATCATAAATTGCTGCTTATGAATTCTAGCATTTTCTTTATGGTACCTTGGCTCTCCACGACCAATCCGAGTCTCCATAGTTGTAAGTGATTTCTTCGCCTGGTAAAATGTCTCGTACAGCAAAAAGACAAAGATGAGGCTTTTTGTTCACTTCAATAGTTTTCATTTTGCAAGTAGGATTTCTGTGCTCATCGTTGACAAGTCTTCCCAGGCATTGGTCTTCCTTGGATGCATCCATACTATATAAACACACACACTTACCTCTAAAATATATGCAAGACATATACAGAAGTATTTTTCACTTCTACTGTCTGTTTCTAAAAAAAATTAAGTATTAAAGGGACAGATCACCTGCAAAAATCATTCTCTCATCATTTACTCACCCTCATATGACTTTCTGTCTTCTGTGGAACACGTACAAAAAAATGAAGAATTTATGACATGTTTTTGTCCTTACAATGTAAGCCAATGGAGTCCAAAGCTTTCAAGCTCAAAAATGTCATAAAGGCAGCATAAAGGTAAAACATACAGGTGCATCTAAAAAAAATAGAATATCATGGAAAAGTTCTTTTTTTTCCATACTTTAATTCAAAAAGTGGAACTTTCATATATTCTATATTCATTACACATAAAATGAAATATTTCAAGCCTTTTTTTTTTTTGTTATAATCTTGATGATTACGGCTTACAGCTCATGGAAATCAAAAATCCAGTGTCTCAAAATATTAGAATAAAGAATTTATAATACAGAAATGTCGACCTGAGAAGAGCTCTAATCAGCTAATTAACTCAAAACACCCGCAAAGGTTTCCTGAGCCTTTAATCTCTCAGTCTGGTTCAGTACACAACCACAATCATGGGAAAGACTGCTGACTTGATTTTTGTCCAGAAGACACTCATTGACACCCTCCACAAAGAGGGTAAGCCACAGAAGGTCATTGCTGAAAGGGCTGGCTGTTCGCAGAGTGCTGTATCAAAACATATTCATGGAAAGTTGACCAGCCTTGAGAGGATTGTCAAGCAAAGCCGATTCAAGAACTTGGGGGAGCTTCACAAGGAGTGGACTGAGGCTGGAGTCACATCAAGAGCCACCACGCACAGACGTGTCCAGGAAATGGGCTACAAGTGTTGCATGCCTAGTGTCAAGCCACTCCTGAAACAGAAACAATGTCAGAAGAGTCTTACCTGGGCTAAGGAAAAAAAAAAAAAAGAATTGGACCGTTGCTCAGTGGTCCAAAGTCTTCTTTTCAGATGAAAGTAAAGTTTGCATTTCACTTGGAAATCAAGGTCCCAGAGTCTGGAGGAAGAGTGGAAAGGCACATAATCCAAGTTGCTTGAAGTCCAGTGTGAAGTTTCCACAGTCAATGATGATTTGGGGTGCCATGTCATCTGCAGGTGTTGGTCCACTGTGTTTTCTCAAGTCGAGAGTCAATTCAGCCATCTACCAGGAGATTTCAGAGCATTTCATGCTTCCATCTGCTGACAAGCTTTATGAAGATGCTGATTTCCTTTTCCAGCAGGACTTGGCACCTGCCCACAGTGCCAAAACTACTAGTAACTGGTTTGCTGACCATGGTGTTACTGTGTTTGATTGGCCAGCCAACTTGCCTGACCTGAACCCCATAGAGAATCCATGGGGTATTGTCAAGAGGAAAATGAGAGACACCAGACTCAACAATACAGACGAGCTGAAGGCTGCTATCAAAGGAACCTGGGCTTCCATTACACCTCAGCAGTGCCACAGGCTGATTGCCTCCATGCCACGCTGCATTGATGCAGTAATTAGTGCAAAAGGAGCCCCGACCAAATATTGAGTGCATAAATTAACATCCTTTTCAGAAGGTTTTCAAAATTTCTGTATTATAAATTCTTTATTCTAATATTTTGAGATACTGGATTTTGGATTTCCATGAGCTGTAAGCCATAATCATCAAGATTAAAAAAAAAAAAAAAGCTTGAAATATTTAATTTTATGTGTAATGAATATAGAATATATGAAAGTTTCACTTTTTAAATTAAATTCATTTTTTTCTGTAACTTTTCCACGATATTCTAATTTTTTGAGATGCACCTGTACCTCTCAAGTGTTTAGCCCATGTCTTCTGAAGTGATACAATTAGTTTTGGGTGAGAATTCAACCCAAATATGTCACTATTCTCTATAAATCCTCCACTGTAGTTCATGAGAGAAGCTGGTTTACAGTTCCTTGAGCTTGACACATGTGCAGAGCACTGTACACTTCAAATGTGATTTATTCATGAATAAAGATTTATAGGGAATGAGGACTTAGAATAAGAATGAGTAAATGATGAGAGAATGATCATTATTGGGAAAATTAGCCCTTTTACTCTCTTGAAGAAAAACATCTCTTTGAGCTTCCCTGCTACTTGAAGTCGACAATTCTTGATGTACTTACCACCAATATTTTCCATGCCACTGAAAATCAAACAAGAACATGCTCTCGGTTTCAGTGTAGTTTTTAGTTCGTTCAAGACTCTCCTTGAACTCAGAAGTTCACCTCTGTATTCAAGAACAAAGTCTCCTCTGCAGAAAGGTTCAGTGGTGAAAACGCCACGGCCTAAAGCAGAAAAAAACATTATTTTGATTACTGTTACGGGGTTTCTGCAATCTCATTTAAAATGTAAAATGTAAATAACTGAATTTTACTAACACTTTTACTAATTCAACAGTTCGGCTGTAATGCAAAAGTAATCCAAAGCACTTATATTTGAATTGTCTTGCCTTTATATTTGCTGATGTACTGCTCTTGAAGACCAGGCTTGTCAGTTTCACACATGATGTTATCTTCAGCATCCTGCTGAGGTCTTTTACGTCTTTTATGGATAGCCAGCATGCTGAATTCTACACACAGGGCAATTTTCTTGGGGGAAAAAATGATTATATAAATTTAATGGAATAAACAAGCATAATTACAATGTAAAAAATATCTTAGAAAGAACTGTCCACCCAAAAAATCATTAAGAGAGAAAGAGAGAGAGAGAGAGAGAGAGAGAGAGAGAGACTCCACTGGGTTTAAAAATTAAATAATGACAGAATGTAAATTTACATTTGGGCTTAATCCCACTGGTCAGATATAAATAATGATATACACCAAACTATTTAATTTCTACTTCACCACAGAAAGATAATGTCCTCAAATCAAAATATGTCAAAATACAAACTGCAAATTTGGTACCTTAGGTACTGCTATTAAGATTTACACTGAATTATATCCACAAATACAAAAATGTGACTAATGGGAAACCACAAACTTAATTGTCTTAATTGTTTAATCGTCTACTTTGTAATTAAACAAGTTAAACTGACAATTCACATGAAGAACAAAACTGGCAAGTGAATACAACGCTAAACATCAATATATTAGTCAAGAATCTCTTATTTTATATTTTACTTTTATGACAAGAAATCTCAACTTCTCTTAAGTGGAGGTGTCCTTCGCGGGAAAAACTGTCTTCGCTCCATTAGACGTCATTGTCACGTGTCTGAATTCCCGGGAAAACACATCACGCGTTTGTCATGTGTTAAGCTACCAATGGCACACTTTCATACTAATGATTTCTGCCATATACGATATAAATAGTATGTTTAGTCTTGTAGGATGCCTTTCTGAAATTAAATGTTTTGACAAATATTCTGATAATGTGTTTTTTTATTTTTTTTATTATTATTCTGTATTGTTATAGTGCAAACACATGACAGTTAAATACTTTTTAATTGCTTTATATACACAATAATTTTAATTATCAATATTCTTTTGAGCATATCTACTTTATCTCTTATTTGAGCATGCCTACTTTTCTTTCTTTCCATTTCTTGAGCATATCTATTTTGTATGTGTAGCTTTGGATGGGCATTAGTGATCAGGTGTGTGGGGGAAGGGCAGCTTATACTGACCTGTATCTTATACAGTTCACACTACACAAACATAAACCTATCTTACATCATCTTGATTACTGATTCCCTTAAATACTATTATTGTAAGAAACTATGTACTGTATGTATTAATCAAACACAATTTAATATAGTACACTGTTACAGATGATGGGGGATGGGCATCAGTGATCAGATGTGTGGGGGAAGGGCAGCCAGCCTGTTAAACTCACACAATGAGTTATACACCAGAAAGTGGGATAAATCCATGTTTACATTACAAATGAAATAATGTCATTATTCTCTACTTTTGACGTCAAAGCGTGAGTCATGCACATGGCATGTGCACACATGTGATGGGTAAAATAGGTCAAAATCTGCCTGTGGCTACCGGTTTATTCTTACACCTTTAATGACCTTACAACAATAAAGCAATGCCGCTTATTGCGTTTACATGACCACACACATTATCGGCTTATTGAGCATAATTAGTGCAAGAACATGCATGTAAATGTGCACAATGATGAAATGGATGGAACAATGATGTGTGATATTTTCTCTAAAAATCCTCTTAAAATAAAGGTGGTTAGAGGTGGCCTTTCACCCCACATGTTGAGTAAAAGGCCAAGGGGCTATAGTGGTACATTACCATTCAAAAGTTTGGGATCACCGAGACAGTTTTGCTCTTATACTGTGTATGTGTGTGCCTTTTTTCCACCAAGGATGCATTCAATTGCTCGAAACTACTACTAAAATCATTAGCAATGTTGACAATTCAATAACATTTAAAATAGCTGTTTTATATTAGTATCCATTTGATTTATTTATTTTGCCCATGATGGCAAATCCCCATTTCCAGCAGTTACTACTCTAGTCGACTATAAGTTATAAATCCTGTCACCTTATCCTAGAAAAATCATTCATATGTGCTAATTTAGTACCCAGGAAACTTATTATTAGATCAGTTGAAAACAGTTGTGCTCTTAAATGACATTTGTACATCACAGTGTAGTATGTCACTTTTTTTATTTACTGCAAGCCACTTTGCGTACCCAGGACATTGGTTTGAAAACTGGCTAAAAAGAAACACATTATTTTTCTTTTGGAAAATGAAAGCTATTCCATTCACCACTACTTTAAAGAATAAAACAATCTGGATTAACAGAGAAATGGACAAACCAGATGCACACCAACTAGTAGACAAGTCCATCAGACTCTCTAGATGACTCCGCACAAATCCTAGACCTGTACATGCAAATACCAGTTTTATTCTGCAACATTTAAAAGAGAAGACTCTGGGATGTTGGAATTTTAGGTAGACTTTAAAGAAAAGAGGGCCTGACACTGGCAAATAGAAAAAGATAGAACATGCAATTTAAATAATTAACTGATAAATGATTCATCCATTCAAATATGTCTATTCTATACAAAGTTTGAGATGTTGAGCTGTTTGACGATAAGGTCAGTGGTGTTCACTTGACGAATAAATTGACTGCTAGAATGCCTGAGGTGTCATTGCTGCAAGTGTAGGATTCTTGAACACAGCATTAATTTAAATTAAATGTCATTTTTAACATTATAAATGAATTTATTGCATTTCTTGATCAATTTAAAGCATCTTTGATGAATAAAAGTATACATTTCTTACAAAAACATACAAAGTTCATAGTGATCCCAAACTTTTGAATAGTAGTTTGTGTATACTTGTATCTAGTAATATGTAAGTATACACATGTATCTATACTTAAACAGTATACTTATATCTAGTGATATTGCACAATTGGTCACTGTACTCAAGTACTTATAAAAAAATTAATAATTTATTAAAATAAAATGTATTACTTTATTTTTTCCCGCATTAAATATTCAAAATAACCACTCCAGCAAAGGGTGCAACATTTCCTGTTAATTTCCACATCTGAAGTATTCTATTAAAACTCTTAATAATTTCTGCTTTTTGTAACAACACATTGTACATCTTTAATCTAAAATGTTGCCACAGGCATTTCACAAATGATTTGAACATTGATTATGATTTGAACAGTCAATATGACTGTTGCACACCATTCAGAATTACCTCTTAGTTATGAAAAGCAATTAATTGCCAATCAGGCAGTCTGCACCTTCTCCTCTGCCAACAGTTTTGGTGACTTTTAGCTCCTGCAACAAGGGGACTTTTTACCCCCAATACTATCCTTTCCCATATTCAATGTTTATTGAAATACTTTTGATTTAATCACCTTCAACAAAACGGAAGATCTAGAAGTCTTTTGTCTCACAATACATAGAATAATATCAAGTATTCTTATTTTCTACATCAATTTGCAGCATTTTGTAAACATTATATTTATTGATTTTTTACACATTTTCACTAAATTAAATTAGCTACATTACAAAAATAAAAAAAAAAAATTACAAAAATATATATATAAAATAACCCAGCCAAGTATAACAACAGGAACAACAGGGAAATAAACTATTAAATAAGAATTGTGCTTAAAGTTAAGGTTCTCCTTGTAATATAAATAGGGTTGGCCCATGGTAGTTGTTTTCTTTCTTTCTTTTTTTGGAAGTAAAAGTTAATATGCTGAATCATTTCCTTTTGTCAGATGTCTGTTATGGGTCTGGAAGGCACAGAACTAATGACACTGGGTCTAACTGTAGTTAGATATCAAGTTTCTTTTCTGTTCACACAAGCATTTTAAACCAGTGTTTTTGTAACTTATAACATGACCACACACAATGTGTTTTAGCTACATTGGTGAAAATGAAGGATTACAATAATGACTACAACAGTGTGATATACTAACAAATGGATGAATTTCTAATTGCTGTTGCTGGTATACACAATACATATTTTTATGGCAGGGTTTCAAATGTCCTCAAATGTCTCAATATCAACTACAGTCACTCCTCTACAGATTTAATCCTCTATGTGATATTAAACACAGCACCATAAAATAAACTAATAGTCATCCGTCCTGGTGTTGAAAACAACATGTTCTAGTTAATAACGGTTGTATGCTGTATAGTAAAGTGCCTTTGATAGGAAACAAAAAAGACATAATTTGGCTGCTGGTTATTCTGCATCATCAAATTATTTTAATTTATTACTTAGGACTACATTTCCCAGCTTAATCACATTACTTTGTCACATGAAAAGCAGCATCTACACTCCCTTGCAATAAATAAATAAATAAAAATAAATAAATAAAATCTAGTTTTAAGGATTAGGGAAGAAATCAATTGAGATTTGTTTTCAAGACAGTAAATTGATCTCCATGTCTTTTAATATAATTATAGTGTATATATATAATAAAGTGTCAATGAAAAATATAATAAAGTGTTGTGCTGTTCATTGCTCATCACTGTACTGCTCTCATTGAGGCGGGGGAGGGGTGCGGTGCTACCGCGCTGCTGAAAGTTACCAAAATAATCAAAATGGTGAAAACAATGTTTAAAAAGATCACTAATAAAATCAAGCGATTTTGAATTTTAACACGTCCTTTATATGCATATTTTCATTGAATAAATCCAGGTGCATACACATACTTTTAAAAACATTAATACATTTAAATATTTGTCCCCCTCTCTGGGAAGACAATGATTGCTTTGCAAAAACCTGCCTTTATATGCCGATCACCTTCCCTATTTCAAATAGTTTTTATTCACATATCCTTAATAAACTAATATCTAAATTACAGTACTATCCAATTGACCGTGCTGCATCGTTCGTGCCGCCTGTATATTTATATTGTAAAATGTATATCTTATTGTATAATACTTACTGTTATATTTACACAATTGTAAATGTTACTTTTTACTTTTTACAAAAAAAAAAAAAACAACTTAAAATTGTTCACGCCGCCTCCGTCTCGGTAACTCTCGGTAAGCGGGGGAGGGGACAGCGCCGGTAGTGAAGCGACAGAAAAGGTTCGGGATTAGAAAAACATTTTGGACATAAGATTTTAAATCTCCCAGTGCTTAACCCCAATCACTATTTTTATTCACACATTAATTATTGACAATTTAATATAAAATATAATGTGATTTATCCTCATATTCTTTCATGTAAATAAGATCTCTCCTTCCGCCATCTTTAAGGATGATGTGATTGGCTTCTGATTGGTTGGACAGACAAGGTATTAAGTAAGTGTAGTTTCCATAAGGGCCACTGAGGGCGCTGTGTCGAAAAATTCTTCCTGGCGTCTGATTGGTCAGATTCCCCAAAAAGTGTGTATCAAATCAGAAGTGCAGTTCTCCTAGGGGGCGCTGTGTTATACACAAATTGTGGGGGAGGCATACACACTTCAGGTATACAAATCACTTAAAAGTGTTTTTTTGGGACAAGTGAGATTTTAATGCTGGAGACCATTTTAAAGCATGCTGAATACGATTATATGGTCAAACAAATGAGGACATACACAAAGTCCTAAATTGTCAAGGTGGTCCTCAGTTTACTGGTGTGTACTCTGGTGAATGTACCCAAAAGTGACATAAGCGCGCACACACACACACTTACTTACTTATCAAAATCTGGAACACCCCCACGCCGGTTATCCCTAAATTTGTGTCTTTTAATCCATCCTTTATTTTTGAGTACTTGAAATAAAAGAGGCCCTAAGCGACTGCTTTTACCTAGAAATGGCCCTGTACCCTGCTGTATCCTGTGTCAGCACAGTCTTTCATCTTTTACTTTGATCAGCACCTGCTTCAGCTCAAAAGATCAGTGTGTTTTTTTGTCACCTGTAATCAGAATAATTACAGCCATTCATACATCAGCAGCTGCAGAGCTCAGATCTTTGTAGATAAGATGGTGAACGGGAACAGATCTAGAAAATAATTTATGACATGAGTACTATGAGGGGTAAGCATCTTTAGTTCTTCTACATCAAGATACCAAGTTTCATTGCAACAAGTACGGTACTATTTTATAAATTATATATATACAGGTGCATCTCAATAAATTAGAATGTCGTGGAAAAGTTCATTTATTTCAGTAATTCAACTCAAATTGTGAAACTCGTGTATTAAATAAATTCAATGCACACAGACTGAAGTAGTTTAAGTCTTTGGTTCTTTTAATTGTGATGATTTTGGCTCACATTTAACAAAAACCCACCAATTCACTATCTCAACAAATTAGAATACATCATAAGACCAATAAAAAAAACATTTTTAGTGAATTGTTGGCCTTCTGGAAAGTATGTTCATTTACTGTATATGTACTCAATACTTGGTAGTGGGTCCTTTTGCTTTAATTACTGCCTCAATTCGGCGTGGCATGGAGGTGATCAGTTTGTGGCAGTGCTGAGGTGGTATGGAAGCCCAGGTTTCTTTGACAGTGGCCTTCAGCTCATCTGCATTTTTTGGTCTCTTGTTTCTCATTTTCCTCTTGACAATACCCCATAGATTCTCTATGGGGTTCAGGTCTGGGGAGTTTGCTGGCCAGTCAAGCACACCAACACCATGGTCATTTAACCAACTTTTGGTGCTTTTGGCAGTGTGGGCAGGTGCCAAATCCTGCTGGAAAATGAAATCAGCATCTTTAAAAAGCTGGTCAGCAGAAGGAAGCATGAAGTGCTCCAAAATTTCTTGGTAAACGGGTGCAGTGACTTTGGTTTTCAAAAAACACAATGGACCAACACCAGCAGATGACATTGCACCTCAAATCATCACAGACTGTGGAAACTTAACACTGGACTTCAAGCAACTTGGGCTATGAGCTTCTCCACCCTTCCTCCAGACTCTAGGACCTTGGTTTCCAAATGAAGTACAAAACTTGCTCTCATCTGAAAAGAGGACTTTGGACCACTGGGCAACAGCCCAGGTAAGATGCATCTGACGTTGTCTGTGGTTCAGGAGTGGCTTAAAAAGAGGAATACGACAACTGTAGCCAAATTCCTTGACATGTCTGTGTGTGGTGGCTCTTGATGCCTTGACCCCAGCCTCAGTCCATTCCTTGTGAAGTTCACCCAAATTCTTGAATCGATTTTGCTTGACAATCATAAGGCTGCGGTTCTCTCGGTTGGTTGTGCATCTTTTTCTTCCACACTTTTTCCTTCCACTCAACTTTCTGTTAACATGTTTGGATACAGCACTCTGTGAACAGCCAGCTTCTTTGGCAATGAATGTTTGTGGCTTACCCTCCTTATGAAGGGTGTCAATGATTGTCTTCTGGACAACTGTCAGATCAGCAGTCTTCCCCATGATTGTGTAGCCTAGTGAACCAAACTGAGAGACCATTTTGAAGGCTCAGGAAACCTTTGCAGGTGTTTTGAGTTGATTAGCTGATTGACATGTCACCATATTCTAATTTTTTGAGATAGTGAATTGGTGGGTTTTTGTTAAATGTGAGCCAAAATCATCACAATTAAAAGAACCAAAGACTTAAACTACTTCAGTCTGTGTGCATTGAATTTATTTAATACACGAGTTTCACAATTTGAGTTGAATTACTGAAATAAATGAACTTTTCCACGACATTCTAATTTATTGATATGCACCTGTATACACACACACACACATATATATATATATATATATATATATATATATATATATATACATATACATATACATATATATATATATATATATATATATATATATATATATATACATATATATATATATATACATATATATATACATATATATATATATATACATATATATATATATATACATATATATATACATATATATATATATATATATATATATATATATATATATATATATACACGCGCACACACACACACACACACACACACCCGTTCAGAAGTTTGGGGTCACTTGCCTGAAATGTTTCTCATGATCTTAAAAACATTATTTACACTAATTTTTTTTTTATAGAAATTAACTTTGTAGACAAAAATATAATTGTGCCAACATATTAAATTACAAAACTAAAATTATTTAAAAATAAAATATCAATCTCAAGAACACCAAGACATTATCTATTAAACATCATCAGTTCCCAAATGTTTCTCATCCTGTGCTAGTTGTCACATTTATTTCAGTTAATATTTTTCAAAAGGTTTATAGGTTAAAGGTTTATATTTTAGAGTTATGCATCTGTATAGCCACATACACTTAAGTCTTGGCTACAAAAAAGCAATTAATTACTACTGAATTCTCAAAAAATATATTGTAATTTAAGAGGGTTTTGAACTAGATAGTGGGAAAAACCCTCTGGTATGATGAATCCAGGCTTGACATTGCTCTGCAGTTGTGCGATATGCTCATGGGGATGGTGATCATACACCTTCCACCTCCATGTAGAGAAGAATTCCTCAATTGAATTGAGGAGAGGGGAGTATGGTGGGAGATACAGGGTCATGAACCAAGGATGAGCATGAAACCATTCCCAAACCAGCTCTGCTTGGTGGAAACTGACATTGAACACCTGATAGCTTTTGTAAATGAACTTGAGCAGGCCTCTCAAGGTGAAGATATCAGCCATGTTATTGTGTGGGACAGTGTTGTATGAACCAAGAACTGGTCTATGGCCTACCACACCATCTTCACATACAGCCGCATACATTGAGATGTTTCCCCCACGTTGTTCAGGCACTTGGATGGTTGCCCGCTGGTCAATAGGTTACGTCCACAGCATCTGGTTTTTGCCAGATTGAAACCCGCCTCGTTAACAAAAATATACTTGTGATGATTCACAGCAGCATCCAGCTCCATCACCCTCTAAAAAGATAATTTGGTTAGCTCTTTTACAAAGAGTAGTTGACATTGTTAGCCTGTAGTACAGTGCTGTAAATAGCATGAGTATCACAAACATAAAAACTGAACATACAGTACACCACATGGCGCTGTACCTGGACATATTCTGCATGCAGTCATTTCACCCTGGCATGGTTTCTCTCAAAAGGCACCAGGTAAATTAGTTTCATAGAAACCATGTGCTTCTTCAAAAGGCGGGTAATTTTGGAAGGCTGATTGATGCTTGCCACATTGGCAAAGGTGTTATTGATCTCCTCGATAAGCTGCTTTATTTCAGACAGCCGTATGTCATTCCTTGCCCTGACCATTTCCACCACAGCCAACTCCTAATGGTCAGTCAGTACACATGTGCAACCACCACCAGGTTGTCCCCTGTCAGTTATGAGTGTAAGACAGAGTATGCTGTCAATATTTTACAGAACTACTGTATATGACAAAAAAAGTGACAATTACATTTTGTTCACTAAAGTAATGCCATTTACTGTACTGTTAAAGTGAATAAATAGCAGAGTTACCAATTTTCTTGCTGAAATATTCTGATGATGGAGCTGACGGTTGACCTTTGTAGGTTAGGGTGAACTAATCTGGCAGCCTCTGATATGGTAAGGCCTCTGTTAAAAAAAATAAAAGTAGATGTCCACACTCTGAAATTAAAGCTCCAAACTTTTACTATAAAAATAAAGCAATGTTTCAACCAGTTAGGTCTTCATCAGGCAAAATCCTTATGTTGAATGAGGCACAGCTTTTATAAACACTGGTGTTGACAATCTCGACTGATTAGCTGCCCACAGGAGATCATGTGACAAACAACATTTTAAAAGAATCAATGCATTAAAAAAATTATCAACATATTCAACACACAAAACACCTGTAAAGGCATATCCATATTCCAGACACATTTGACAAATTACTAACTTCATAAACCACACATATATCTTTCAAAATGTGTGATAACAGTCAAAAATGTAATATATACACTACCGTTCAAATGTTTGGGGTCACTTGCCTGAAATGTTTCTCATGATCTTTTGATCTGAAGGCATATGCTTAAAAGTTTGAAATGAGTTTTGTACACAAAAATATAATTGTGCCAAAATGTTATTTATTTATTTTTTTTTAAATGGTTTTGAAATTGATGACTTGGACCGAATAATTAAGAAAAGCAACCACTAAGTGCACAGCATAGATGGGAACTCCTTCAATACTGTTTAAAAAGCAGAAGAGTACATTTCTGCTAAATCTAGGCAAAGTGTGGCCACTTTGAAGATGCTAAAATATAATATAGATTTGATTTATTTTAGATTTTTTTTAGTCACAACATAATTCCCATATTTCCATTTCTATTATTCCATAGTTGTGATGACTTTACTATTATTCTAAAATGTGGAAAAAAAGATTAAGAAAGAATGAGTAAGTGACCCTACACTTTTGATCGGTAGTGTGTATGTGTGTGTGTGTATATATATATATATATATATATATATATATATATATATATATATATATATATATATATTATAAGCCCACACCTACGCTCTTACAACAATAGGGGTATGTGTACAAAATGTATACACTTATTTTATTTTTTTATTTTAATTAATTAATTCATTAATTAATTACATTTCTTATGATATATATAAAAACTTCAAAGATGAAGGCATGAACATGATATACTACAAAAAAGGCTTTATTTCAAAATCCTCATTCAGCCCTAGTGGTGACATTGTGTTTAAAGTATAAATCCAATAACATTCCCTTTGCAATAATTTCCTTTCTAAATCCCCTCCCCGCCTTTCCATACCAAAACACTAACACTTCCAGAACACTAACATTGTGTCCAGCTTGTTTAAAATGTAACGCTATGGGGCTGCGCTCATCTCTGTTCCTGATATTACTATGGTGCTCACTAATGTGGGTGCATAAGGCTCTAGATGTTTTTCCTACATATGCAAGACCACACGGGCAACGGATGAGATAAACCATGTAAGTAGAAGAACAAGTAATAGTGCCCCATATGGGAATATAACAACCCGTATGTGGGTGGCAAGAAGATTTACATTTGTGCGTAAAAGCGCTTTGAGCACAGTTACCACATCGGTAATTTCTCGCAGGAAGAGTCAGAATATTTCGCGATATATGGTGGGAAGGAATTTCGGATTTTACCATCATGGTTTGATGCCTAAAAACAAGATTAGGACATTCTTTAAAAACACGATCTAATTTGGAGTCACTGGAAATTATATGCCAATGTCTATTTATAACCTTATGAAATTCAGCACCTAATACAGAGTATTTAACACTACATAGCTGGGTATCATTAAATAGTTTTTTATTGGTCTGAGTTTTTAAACACTGTGTCTGGGATATACCATCAAATGTATTCCTAGCAGTTACAATCTATTCACTGCGGTAACCCCTGCTCAAGAATCTGTGTGTTAAATCAGTAGCTTGCCTAGTGTAAGCCTCTTCTGTGCTACAAAGTCTATGCACTCTCTTGCATTGGCTAATAGGCAAAATTTTTACAAGAGGTCTGGGGTGGAAACTATCTCCTCTTAATATGATATTCCTATCTGTAGGTTTTCTGTACAAATCGGTGTGCAATTTCCCATCCTGTATGTGTACCTTAACATCAAGGAAATTAATGCACACATTGTCATATTCCATTGTAAATTTCAAATGCTCAGTCCTTGAATTAATAAAGATTAGAAACTTGGACATTTCAACAGGTGTAGACTTAGCTATAATGAATATTTCATCAATATAGCATTTGTAAAGTAATATCTTAGAGAAAAAAGTTTGTTTGACATATTCAAAACATACTCATTTTCAAAACAACCCATGTACAGACAAGCAACATTCGGTGCCATTTCACATGCCGTACTGGGCTTAGAGCCAACTTAACGTAGTTTCAAAAACTGTTCTAAGCCATCAGTATGGGTAAGGTTAGTATACAAGCTCTGGACATCAGAAGTAGCAAGCAAGACATCATCATTGGAAAACTCTACACTATGTAAAACTTCAATAAAATCCATGGAATCTCTTACATAAGATGGTAAGGTTGACACAAACATTTTTATAAAAAAGTCCACATAAGAGGAAATATTCTCAGTGAGGTTCCCAATACCACTCACTATAGGTCTGCATTTTAGTGGAGTATCAAGACCTTTATGAACTTCTGGCAAAGTATATATAATAGGAGTGATAGGGAAGTCAACTTTGAGAAATTCATACTCAAGTCGCATGGCGCCATGCAAGGGTCGGACGTGTGAATGGCGAGCTCTGCACACTTTGCTAGTTTTGAATACTTTTTGTCATTAACTTGTGAGATACGATATACCCTGTTCCATAACTGTTCTATGAAGACAATATTTCAAAGAATTCAAAATCCTCAGGCTCTGGAGACATTAAAAGACATTTACATGCTCAGGCGGATACCCCTGACAGGGGCGCAGACCGGGGACTCAGTTTGGACGGTGTAGTGGGAGAGATTCAGCATCAACTGTTGAGCATGTTGGCAATGCTGGCGAAGGTCGTTGCTGACTTGGAGAATCTTGCTGTAATATGCTGATCGATCATTGCCATGGAGACGAAGTTCTCTGAGTTTATTTACAAGAGTGGGGGACGTCAAGAAATGGATTGATTATCTGGAGTAATTGGATAGGGAATTAGCTGCTAACATGCTAGCGACCAAGATGGACTTGAAGCACATTTGGGAAAAGTTGGAAGACTTAGAGAATTGTAACCAGCGAAACAACGTCCGACCTGTTGGAATTCCTGAGAACGAAGAAGGCCGAGATATGGTGAAATTCCCAAGCCTCCTCGATATAACAGGCCATATGCTGGAAATCAAGCGAGCTCACAGAGTTCCAACTCAGAGAATTGATCAATTCTGTCCAAATTTCTGAGATCATTTGATAAAGATCGTGTGTTACGCAAGGCGAGGAGTAAAGGAAGGCTATCTTGGAAGAACCACAGCATTTTCTTTTTCCCAGACTTTGCAAATTCGACAAGAGAGAAACATGATCGATTCAAGGAATGCAAGAAACTCTTATATCAATGGAAGGTCGCTTTTGCAATGATGTTCCTGGCCAAATTGAGAATAGATACTAAGGATGGCTGCAAAATATTTACATGCCCACAGCAAGCGATGTCCTTCATAAAGTCAATGGAATCATTAAGTCATTGTGGGATGCTCTTGATGCAACCGAGTGGGCCTGACTCACTGAACATTCACTTGACAGTCCGAGGAAACTGGGCACCTCTGTTTCTTTTTGTGTTGGTTCTGCCTAGCAGCTGGAGTTTGTTTTATGGAATAACACTCCTTCGGGACAGTACGTGGATGAATTTGCATGTTCTTTGTGCTTATGCCTCCTATTGGATGGAGTTTGTTTTGTGTAATATTTCTTGCAAATCATTAGAGTGATTAGGGCATGTGTTACACTCATGTAACAGCCAAATTGGCCGGCTCACTGAACATTCGTTTGACTGCCCAAGAAAACTGAACGGCTTTTTATTTGTGCTGGTTCTGCTAGTGGCTGGAGCTTGTTTTATGGAACACCTTCAGGACAGTTATGTGGATGGATCTACATGCTCTTTGTGCTTATGCCTCATATTGGCTGGAGTTTGTTTTATAGATTATTTTCTGTTTTGTAATTCTGTCTCACAAAATTTGTATAGAAACACTGGACTTGAGCAATCCAATGGCAAAAGTGTCGTGGGGGCTCTCGTAGGTGTACATGGACTGTTTGAGTTTATTTTTGTTCTGGGGGAAGTTCGGGGTTTGTTTGTTACAAACATATTAAAACAGGGCCTTAATTACCTCGTCAAGTTCCTCCAAGGTTATCTCAGAATTAAAATATTTTTTTTGCTCAGTCATGAATTTAAGGAGTTCTAATGATTCCACAAAGTTTCTAGTATCTTCATCAGTAGACGAAGACATGGGACTATAAAGATCAAGATAGAAATCTTTAAAAGCATTATTAATATCAATGGTTGAGGTAAATATTTCACCATCAACAGATTTCACTGAGGGAATGGTAGAAAAAGACTCTCTCTGCTTTATATATCTAGCCAAAAGTTTTCCTACTTTGTCCCCCGACTTAAAGTATGACTGTCTTGCCCTGAATAACCAAAACTCCACCTTCCATGACAAAATAGTATTACATCTGTATTTCAATCAAGTCAATTCTCTGAGGCCATTAGACGACATTCTGCACTTCAGCTCTGCTTCGGTACTTTTAATATTCACCAAAAAATCCAAAGCATGAGAACTCGTGGAGTTGGAAAGGAATGAGACATACTCTATGATCCGGCCCCTAAGAACTGCCTTAAGTGCCTCAAAAGCCATGCCCACAGAAGATACTGAGGACCAGTTCGTCTCCATATAAACACTGATTTCAGCCTTTAACATTTGTTGGAAATCAGGATTTTGCAAAAGGGATACATTAAAGCACCAACTATATGATTTATTTTTCTCCATATGTGGCAACACCTCTAAACTCACCAGGGCATGATCTGAGACTGAGCAATAAACAACCGATGAAATGGGGGACTTAGATATAAAAAAAATCTATTCTAGAATAAATCTTATGGACTGATGAAAAAAATGTATAGTCCCTACCAGATGGGTTCAAAAGTCTCCAAATATTTGTTAGACCAAGACTTTTACACATCCTGTGAAGTTTCAATGTTGCTCTAGGGGTGGGGGGTCACGTGACACCATGTGAGCAGCAGACGTGTGAGCGATGAGCTCTGTGCACTTCGCTAGTTTTTTAATTATTTTCATGTTATAATCCGGTGTGATTCGATACACCCAGTTACATATTTGTTTTTTGAGGTAAACATGGCAAATAAGTCAAAATTCTCAGGCTCTGGAGACATTAAAAGACACTTACTTGCTCAAGATGAAAGCTCTGATGGGCCTGCTGACCAGGGACTCGATTTAGATGGCATGGCGGGAGAAGAAATCCAGCGTCAACTGTCCAACATGTTTGTGATGCTGACGAAGGATGTTGCCCGACTTGGAGGATCTTGCTGTAATACATCGATCGATTACGGTGATGGAAACAAAAATTCTCTAAGTTGGTTACAAGAGTGCCAGATGTTGAGAAAAGGATTGATTATCTGGAGTCATCGTAAAGGGAATTATTTGCTAATCCGTTCGCGAACAAAATAGACCTGGGAAACATTTTGGAAAAACTGGAACATCTTGAAAATAGGAGCCGAAGAAATAACATATGGATTGTTGGAATTCCTGAGCATGAAGAAGGCAGAGATATGGTGAAATTCCTAGACGAGCTCTTCCCGAGTCTGCTCGACATTACAGGCCATAAGCTGGAAATCGAGTGAGCTCACAGAGTTCCAGCTTACAGATCTGCTGAGGGAGACAGGTCCTGATCAATTCTGGCCAAATTTCTGAGATCATCTGTTAAAGATCTTGTGTTGCGCGAGGCAAGGAGCAAAAAAAAGCTTTCTTGGAAGAATCACAATATTTTCTTGTTCCCAGATTTGCGAATTTGACAAGAGAGAAACGCGATCAATTCAAGGAGTGTAAGAAACTCTTGCATCAATGGAAGATCGCTTTTGCACTGATGTTTCCAGCCAAACTGAGAATAGAAATGAAGGATTGCCACAAAGTATTTACGTGTCCCAAACAAGCACTGTTCTTCATTGGAGTGAGTAAGCCATTTGGTGTTTCTTATGTGAGTGGATTGGGTCACTGAACATACACTCGATTGTCTGAGTGTTGTCTGTTTTTGTTTCTGTTTGTGTTGGTTCCGCCTAGTGGCTGGAGTTTGTTTTGTGTAATATCACTTCTCCTTCAAGAAACTTTTGCATTGACAGAGGATCACTTTTGCACTGGGGTTCCCAGCCAGATTGAGAGTGGATGCTGGGGATGGCCACAAAATATCTACATGCCCACACAAAGGTTGTCTGGAAAGTTGATGGACTTTTATGCGGCCTCTGAGTGAATTTGATTTTTGACCATCCGAGGAACCGGGATGTCTGTTTTGTTTCTTTTTGTGCTGGTTCTGCCTAGCGGCTGGAATTTGATTTGTGGAATAACAATGCTTTGTGATAGTTCTGGATGAATCTGTTCATTCCTTGTGCTTATGCCTCCAGTTGGCTGGAGTATTCTGCGGGACATTGGAATGATTACATCATCTGCTGCATTCGTAAACAGCTGGCTCACTGAACACTTGTTTGTCTGTCCGAGGAAACTGAATGGCTTTATATCGGTTGGAATTTGGGCATTGCTTCACTATGCTCAAAGACTGAATACATCAAAGGATTAAAATCTCCTCCCAATATTATATATCATGAGGGGTGCCAGTGGTTTTCTACATCCCTTCAAAATCTATAAAAAAGCCCTGATCATCAGCGTTAGGTGTGTAAATATTAGCCAAAATCAACCTTTGCCCCTGAATTTCTCCTAAAACAATAATGACTCTAATTTATCTTTAATCTGTTTGTGACATTTGAATTGTAGATGTTTACTCATAAATTTAATGACTACCCTGCTCTTACTTGAGTCAGCACTAAAGAAAACATGTCCAACCCATATCTTCTGTGATGAGGCAGGCGAGGAATGATGATCTAAATCAGCTTTAATGGAATAAAAAATAAACAAAGTACTCAGAATAAAACAAAAACAGACCAAGGAGACCAGAGCAGATCAGGCGGATGGCCAGTAGACCAAGGAGACCAGAGCAGATCAGGCAGATGGCCAGGAGACCAAGGAGACCAGAGCAGATCAGGCGGATGGCCAGTAGACCAAGGAGACCAGAGCAGATCAGGCAGATGGCCAGGAGACCAAGGAGACCAGAGCAGATCAGGCAGATGGCCAGGAGACCAAGGAGACCAGAGCAGATCAGGCAGATGGCCAGGAGACCAAGGAGATGACCTCAAGGTGGGGACTGGGTCAGGAGTCCTGGTAGGCGGTCGCAGGGCCGAGACAGGGTCAGGAGGCCTGGGAGGCGGCCAGAGGACAGGGGCTGGGTCAGGCGGTGGAGCTGCTGTAAGAGGAGTTTCTGGTATGGCAGAAGGAACCACTGGAGGAGGAGTCTCTGGGGGAGCGGGCAGAGCCGTTGGAGGAATAGTCTCTGGGGAAGCGGGCGGAGCCGCAGGAGGAATAGTCTCTGGGGAAGCGGGCAGAGCCGTGGAAGACTCTGTGGGGGCGGAGCTGTGGAAGACTCTGTGGGCGGAGCTGGGAGAGGCTAGACAAAGGCAGGCAGAGCCAGGAGAGGCTCGAGGGGTGGAGCCATGGAAGGCAGAGCCATGGGAGGCTCGAGGGGCGAAGCCGTGGAAGGTGGAGCCGTGGGAGGCTCGAGACAAAGAGTCCTGGATGACTGGGAAACAACCTCCATGGTCGCGAACATAGGAAGAGACTCAGGAATGACCTCTGTGGTCGTGGGCACAGGCAGTGACTCGAGAACGACATCTGTGGTCATGAACACTGGCAGAGACTTGGGAAAAACCTCCTTGGTCGTGGACACAGGCAGAGACTTGGGAACAACCTCTGTGGTCGTGAACACTGGCAGAGTCTCGGGAACAACCTCTGTGGTCGTAAACACTGGCGGAGACTCGGGAATGACCTCTGTGGTCGTGGGCATGGGCAGAGACTCTGGAACGACCTCTGTGGTTGTGAACATAGCAAGAGACATGGAAATGACCTCTGTGGTCGTGAACATGGGAAGAGACTTAGGAACAGAAGCCTGTCTTCTCCTCCTCCTCCGGATGGCCAAAGTTGGCAACGCTGGCTCTGGGACAGACGAGGCTGGCAATTATGGCTCTGGGATGGACGACTCTGGTAACGCTGGCTCTGGGACGGACGAGGCTTCTAGCTCATTGGCGTGGCAGGCGTGGCTGAACATGACAACACATGTGCAGACTGACAAAATAACTAGGGGAAACAAGGGCTTAAATACACAAGGGAATAGAAGGAACACCTGGGGAAACAATCAGGGTGAACCAATCAAGAAATAAAAGGCTCATGCTACTCTCCGCGATCCACGCACAACTTACCACATGCCCCATTGAGAGCGAGAACCACTAATCACGAACACAAGAAGGTTACCCCATGTGAATCTACCCACACTAGCAACCGGGCCAATTTGGTTGCTTGGGAGACCTGGCTGGAGTCACTCAGCACACCCTGGATTTGAACTCATGACTCCAAGGGTGGTAGTCAGAGTCAATACTTGCTGAGCTACCCAGGCCCCCCATGTATGTGTCTTTTAATTTTGGATTTTGAATTATTTGACATATTTTCCTCCTAGAACAGTTATGGAACAGAGTGTATCGAATCTCACTGGTTTATGTAATTAAAAGTATTAAAACTAGCAAAGTGCACAGAGCTTGCCTTTCACATGTCCGATCTTCGCATGGCCTCACGTGACTCCAAAAAAGTGAATTTTTGATTATCTGTTGTAAGATTTGTGCTGTGATTTTTAAAAATGTCCACTTGCTTGTGAAAATAGTACCAAAGCAACAAAAAAACAAACAAACAAAAAAATTTTTTCAACTTCAGACTTTGTCAAGACAACATGATTTAAATCATCAATCAAACCAGTCTGATCATTTGTTTTGACAAGTATTTGAAGTAAGTGGGAGCATAATACAGGATTATAAGACACTGAAATTTCAAAACACCTTGAGAAACATAATGATGGGTTACAAAATATAGCAGAAGAAGATACGCATCATAAATGAAGCAATGAAAGTCGTCATTTTTATTTGTATAGCGCCTTTCACAACACACATCGTTTCAAAGCAGCTTTACAGAAGATCAGGCATTAATAGAAGATAAAACTTTAATATTTATAATGTCTTAGAGTCATCATTGTGTAGTCTGATAAAATACGATTATGAATTGTGTTTAAAAAATAAGTAATTAAATAATAATTGTATTTATAACCCCAGTGAGCAAGTCGAAGGTGACTGTGGCAAGGAACACAAAACTCCATAAGATGTTGGTTAATGGAGAAAAATAACCTTGGGAGAAACCAGACTCACTGTGGGGGCCATTTTCCCTCTGGCTAACATCATGAATATAATGCTAATATTACTTATGTATAGTGCAAGTCATGGTTTAAAATTATTAAATTAAGCAAGTGTTAAGGGTCAGTGTTTAAAACAAAGATTTTGTATGAACTGTAAGATTAATGACTAATGTCTTTGAAGACCATCCTGGATTAACTGCAGAAGTTCACATTGATGCATTGTCCTTTGTTAGTTGGCTGATGAAGGGTTTTGTTGGCAATTAATTGATAGTCTATGTATTCCATTTCAAGAGTGTAGTCCATCATTAGACTGAGGTGATGCAGGCAGAGATCAGTTAGATGCATCACAGTTCAACATGGCCGGTAATTTCAGTGAGGTCTATCCTAAATCCAAGGTTCAGGCAATGGTGTATGAAGTATCTCATGTCTTATGGTTGGAGTTGGCATCAGTTCATTCTCTGAAGTCCATCGTAAAAGACTGAAGTTATGTTTGGCTGGAACCGGCTGCTATTAGTCATCATCACACAGCAACACGTAGCAATGGAGTCCAACACGAAGCAGGAATGGAGTTGGATCCAGCTGGTTCTGGTGACCTCAGGATAGGAGTCCCGAGGTTGAGGCAGGGAAATAAATAAAATAATATCAGCATAGATGCCATTCAATTTATTGCAGAGTTATAGATCATGATCACTGTTTCTGGTTCTGGCAGACCTAACTAAAGCAGCCTAATTGTGAGTTGAAGGATAAATTAGGTGTATGCCTGGCTAAATAGATGAGGCTTTAGTCTAGACTTAAACTAGAGAGTGAGTGTGTCTGCATCTCGAACAGTGTTAGGGAGACTATTCCATAGTTTAGGAGCCAAATATGAAAAGGATCTACCTCCTTTTGTGGATTTTGATATTCTAGGAACTATTAACAGGCCAGAATATTGCAATCGTAATGAACGTGATTGAATATAGCGTGGTAGAAGGTTGCTTAAGTACTGCGGAGCTAGACCATTCAAAGCTTTGTACCTAGTTAACAGAATTAATATGAAATTTAACAGGTAGTCAATGTAACGATGATAAAATGTTCTTGGTTCTCATCAGCACTCTGGCTGCTGCATTTTGAACCAATTGAAGTTTATTTATTGATCTTGCTGGACATCCTCCCAGTAACGCATTACAATAATCTAATCTTGAGGTCATGAACACATGAATTAGTTTTCCGGCATCAGCAACAGAGAGCGTGTGTCGTAATTTAGCAATATTTTTTAGGAGAAAGAATGCTGTTCTACAAACATTGGTAATTTGATTTTCAAAGGACAGATTGGTATCACATATCAAATCAAATCAATTTATTGTCACACAGCCATATACACAAGTGCAATGGTGTGTGAAATTCTTGGGTGCAGTTCCGATCAACATAGCAGTCGTGACAGTGATGAGACATATACCAATTTACAATAACATCAAATTAACACACAATTTAAACATCTGTTATACACATATTTAAACTCAACAGTATACAAATAATAACATACACTGTACAGTATACAATACACACTATATAGAAACACATTATTCAATAAAAATAAAAAATACAAATATATAAAAAAGTATATATATATATAGAATGTACAGTATTGTACTGTATTGACATTCAGGCTGTCAGATGATAGTCAGTTGTTAAGAGAGAACATAATATAATAATAATAATATAATTTATGACAGTCCGGTGTGAGATATAAGAGTAAGGGTAATAAAGTGCAGTGCTGATGTATTTTGATCGTGGGAGATCAAGAGTTCAAAAGTCTGATTGCTTGGGGGAAGAAGCTATCATGGAGTCGGCTGGTGCGGATCCTGATGCTGCGATACCACCTACCTGATGGCAGCAGTGAGAACAGCCCACGGCTCGGGTGGCTGGAATCTCTGATGATCCTCCGAGCTTTTTTCACACACCGCCTTGTATATATTTCCTGGAGGGAGGGAAGCTCACCTCCGATGATGTGTCTGGCAGTTCGCACGACCCTTTGCAGTGCTTTGCGGTTGTGGGCGGTGCTATTGCCGTACCAGTCGGAGATGCAGCCAGTCAGGATGCTCTCTACAGTGCAGGTGTAGAACCATGTGAGGATGTGGCGGTTCATTCCAAACTTCCTCAGCCGTCTCAGTAAGAAGAGGCGCTGATGAGCCTTCTTCACAACGACTTCAGTGTGGACGGACCATGTGAGTTCCTCAGTGATGTGGACACCCAGGAACTTGAAGCTGCTGACTCTCTCCACTGGTGCTCCATTGATGGTGATGGGACTGTGTTCTCTGTCTTTTCTTCTGAAGTCCACCACAAGCTCCTTTGTCTTACTGACGTTGAGGGAGAGGTTGTGCTCCTGACACCAGTGTGTCAGAGTGTGTACCTCCTCTCTGTAGGCTGTTTCATCATTGTCAGTGATCAGACCTACCACTGTCGTGTCATCAGCAAACTTAATGATGGCACTGGAGCTATGTGTTGCCACACAGTCATGTGTGTACAAGGAATACAGTAGTGGGCTGAGAACACAGCCCTGCGGGGCTCCAGTGTTGAGGGTCAGTGATGAGGAGATGTTGCTGCCTATTCTAACCACCTGGTGTCTGCTTGACAGGAAGTCCAGGATCCAGCTGCACAGCGAGCTGTTTAAGCCCAGAGCCCGGAGTTTCTCATCTAGCTTGGAGGGTACTATGGTGTTGAATGCTGAGCTGTAGTCTACAAACAGCATTCTCACATAAGTGTTCCTTTTTTCCAGGTGGGAGAGAGCAGTGTGTATTGTAGATGCAATGGCATCATCAGTGGTGCGGTTGTTGCGGTAAGCAAACTGCAGTGGGTCAAGAGAGAGTGGCAATACAGAGCAGATGTAATCTCTGATTAGTCTCTCAAAACATTTGCTGATGATGGGGGTCAGAGCAACAGGACGCCAGTCATTTAAATAAGTTATTTTTGATTGTTTTGGAACAGGCACAATGGTGGATGTTTTAAAGCATGTGGGGACTACAGACAAAGAGAGGGAAAGGTTGAAAATGTCCGTAAAAACACCAGCCAGCTGGTTCGCACACGCTCTGATGACGCGGCCCGGAATGCCGTCTGGGCCAGTGGCTTTGCGGATATTCACCCGTCGGAAGGATCGGGTTACATCCAATACAGAGACGGAGAGTGAACTAACCTCTGTAGCTTCAGCCGCGAGAGCTCTCTCCGCGAGGGTGGTGTTATTTACCTCGAAACAAGCATAAAAAGTATTTAGCTCATCCGGTAGAGAGGCAGCGGTGTTCATGGTGGAGTTTTTATTCCCTTTAAAGTCCGTGATGATGTTAATTCCCTGCCTCTGCTTTTACCTGAGAGGTCTTTCGCTCTGTCCGCTCGGTGCACGGAGAACCCCGCGGGTTCAATGGCTGAGTCTGGAATCTCTGCAGACATCCAAGTTTCTGTTAGGCAGATAATGCAGCAGTCCCTTGTATCTCGTTGGAAAGAGATCCGCGCTTTCAGCTCGCAGAGCTTGTTATCCAGAGACTGAACATTTGCCAGTAGAATAGTGGTAGCGGGGGTCGATTTGCGCGGCGTCTTACTCTGATGAGAACGCCGGCTCTGTTTCCCCTTTTCCTCCTGCGTTTCCGCGGCCGTGCTGCCCAGACAAAGGGCTCCGCTTGCATGTTTGTAAACAGCGGGTCGGCATTGAGGAATGTGAAGTCCGGTTTATGGTGTGAGATTGCTGAACCAATGTCCAAAAGTGTTTGTCTGTCGTAGACAATAAGGCAGACAACATCCAAGACAAAAAACATAAGAATTGTGAACAAAACAAACAAAACATTACTATGTTGTGTTGGAGCTCGCAACGCAGCAGCCATACGCAGCGCCATCTTGAGTCCAAACTGCACCATCTTGAGTCCACCTAACACCTAAGTTCTTCACTGTTGAAGATGATGTAACAGTACATCGATCGAAAGTCAAATGATATTTTAGCGGCATATTTTTAGAGGTTTTTGGTCCAATAATTAGTACCTCTGTTTTGTCGGAATTGAGTAGAATGACATTTCTGGCCATCCAACCTTTATTTCATTGATACACTCTGCGACACAATGCACAATGCAGTAAGTGTTTGTTATCTCTCAAAATATTATTCTGAAATCCATCTTATTCTTTTTTCAAATAGTTACTATAATGCTTCTGTACTATCCTAATAAGTCTGCTCATGTCAGAATGTAATTACAGTAAGGACCTCCTCTCTCTCTCTCTCTCTCTCTATCTCTCTCTCTCTCTCTCTCAGCAGTTGTAACACAAACACACACACACACACACACACACACAGTTCTGCTTATTCTCCAGTGAAGATGCTCCGCACAGTGCGAGATCAGGTTAGGAAACATCCCGGAGTAGGTATCTATTTTCTACTTCCTTTTTTAAACTCTTTCTTAAGAGTTTTATGTTAAGGGTTGATTAAATAACAAACATTTATGTTAAAATATTTAACTATTACCAGCTTATTTTGTAGTGTAATAAATGTGTAAATCAGTGAAAAGCATTTATCCAGCTCTGACAAACAGTGTAGTGTTGTAATTCACTGAATAAAATCACTTTCTTACTGGGTATTTTTGTCCTGTTTTCCTGTAAAAATATCTAAATATCTTTAAAACAAGAAAAGTTATTTGACAAGCAGAATAACATAAGATGTTAAGTCTTGTTTTCAGAGAAATCGAACAAAATATGGTGGGGTTTATGCTTAAAACAAGTTTAGATATTTTTACTGAAAAACAAGATAAAAATACTAGATTTTTTGCCTATATACTAGACATATCTGAACATTTCAAAAGACATGACATTAGGATTGTTGGATTTGTGTGGCCAGTAATCCAGTTTGTCCTGATCTCAAATATTCTCATCAAATACTTTTGATGACGCATCTTACCCTTAATATCACAACACTTGAAAAAAAAAAAAAGCTAATCATAAACCATGATGTCTTTGCAGCTCGTCCCACAGTTTTTCTTTATCTGTCTGGGAATGAGTGGAGCATTCCTGTATTTGTTTCGTCTCGCAAGAGGACCTCATGTCACGTAAGAACATGATTTCCACTCTATAGATCATCATTATGTTATACTGATACTATAACATGCATTTCCGGCTATTGAGTATATAAACAGTTCTTTATCTGGCTGCCGTCTTCTTCTAAACCTGCAGCTGGAACAAGAGCGGTAACCCTGAACCCTGGAATCAGCTCAGTCCAAACTACCAGTACAAGGTACAGAGTCAAACATTAGCGTGTTAATATCCATAAAAAATATAACAGATTCAAAACTGGGTTAATAATAAGCCACTTTAGGCTGTACCTTACTGTGATTTTACAAATTTATACATATTATTATGAATACATATTTATTATAAATAATAATCAGAATAAAATGTTTTAAAAGTTTGTGGTTGTCTATGTAGCAATCTGCCGCATTTATATCTGGGTTGCAATGGAAGTGAATGGGGCAATCCATAAATTTAAAAATACTCATTGCTTCAAACAATATTTGTTAACATGATTTTAGTGTGATAAATCACTTAGCCTACAAATGTTTTCTATGTAAAGATATATCCAATTCTACAACTTTGTTGCCATAATGTAACACCATAAACCCTAAAAATACCATAAAAAGACAATTTAAACAACTTTACAGCACAAATAATACAGTAAAAAAATTATGTAATTGTTTTTATAAGATTATAAGCTTCACATTTCTGCCTTTAAACCATCCAAAAACTGCTCCCATTCACTTATATTATAACTGCCTCACTATAACCTCCATTTTTGCTTTTTTTAAAGAAAACACAGGAAGAATCAATTTTGGTTGTAATCAACATTATGCCACAAATGCTGTCAATTGAGCTTAACTTGTAGTGATCCCAGAATATTCCTTAAAAAGCAAAGTAACTAGTAATGAGGACTTCACTGTAAAGTAACCAAAGTAAAGAAGTCTGATAAAAAATTTTAGACAAGTAATTAATCTGTTGTGTATTACTCTTTTTGAGTAAATAACCCAGAACAGTAAAACTGTTCGTTGCTATCTGTTTTAAAGTAGTCCATCTTCTTTTAGATGTTTCACTACTGAAGTGGTTTCATCAGTGTAGATTGGGGAGATTTACAATTTCCTGTTTCCTCCCTGATGGTTTGAATTTGGGCGAAACCAGGACTACAGGAGGATTACATTTTAGTCAGTGTGGAGTGTGTTCATACCAAAGTTCTTCTGAAATACCAGTGCAGGTAGTTTGTACACTCGTACTTGCTGAGATTCGATAAGATAAAATGGTCCACGAGCAGCTCACTTGTGTCTCTTTTAGTGCTCAGTGACTCAGTGATCTAAAATGGATGGTTGTATTTGTTCCCAAAGTTCACATTCCCACAACAATGAGACCTTCAGACTGACTTTATAATTACAATATTTATTAACAGATGCTTTCTTACCAAAGCAATTTAAAATAAACAACACAAATCATGTCACTGGAAAATACAAACAGCCCATTCTTCATACATACACTTTAAAACATTTCCATTTACTGTTAAATTTACAGTAAAGAACTGACAGCTGTGGTTGCCAGAACTTTACTGCAAAAAATACAGTGACTTAATATCAGGCTTTACAGGATGTCATGTTTTTTTAATTTATTTTTTAATAAATAATTTTTTTTCCCAATTTGGAATGCCCAATTCCCACTACTTAGTAGGTCCTCGTGGTGGCGCGGTTACTCACCTCAATCAGTTGCCTCCGCCTCTGAGACAGTCAATCCGCGCATCTTATCATGTGACTCGCTGTGCATGACACCGCGGAGAATCCCAGCATGTGTAGGCTCATGCTACTCTCTGTGATCCACGCGCCCCATTGAGAGCGAGAACCCCTTATCGTGACCACGAGGAGGTTACCCCATGTGACTCTACCCTCCCTAGCAACTGGGCCAATTTGGTTGCTTAGGAGACCTGGCTGGTGTCACTCAGCACACCCTGGATTTGAACTCACAACTCCAGGGTGGTAGTCAGTGTCAGTACTCACTGAGCTACCCAGGCCCTAGAATGTGATGTTGGTGCCTATATGTTTTACAGTTCAGAACCATATACGTATATTATTGCAATATTGACAAACCAACCAATTGGAAATCTGTTTTGAAGGCTACTTTTAATTGTACTGATAACCACCACAGTAACACAGGTGGTAAAACAGAAGGCCACACAATGACTTAAATGTAATTAAGCATGACCCTCCCTGTATGCCTATAGACCATGCAGTGTCATTCAATGCAAATAATGACATAAACATTAGCTAAACAACATAAAATGCAACATAAACACCCCAATGTACACACAGTACCTAATATAAAAATAAGACGAAAATACAATTAAATTGTTGTT
The DNA here is from genome assembly GCF_019703515.2 of Myxocyprinus asiaticus. NCBI lineage: Eukaryota > Metazoa > Chordata > Actinopteri > Cypriniformes > Catostomidae > Myxocyprinus > Myxocyprinus asiaticus. The sequence continues at coordinate 34,316 of NC_059344.1, forward strand.
CACTGTAATTTTAACAATAGTTTAAATTACAAGTACATGTATTGTATTAAACATAATATTTTAAACAATATTTTAGAGTACACTTACATGTATTACCATGTTAAATATCATTTCAAATATGGTATGGTATGGTAACTACAAATTAATTAATTCACAGTTCCCTTTCAAGTCAGCCATTTCAACGTTGCCATTACACTCACAGCAACTGGTTTATTTTAAGGCCTGTTGTTCCTCATCGGTATTGTATCCTTTGGAATTATTGTAGCATGTACATAAAAGCTACTGCTTTTGATGTGTTTGTGTGTATTTGTACAGCATAATGTGTACAATTATAAAAGAGCAGTTTACTGAAAGACATGTTTTTCAAGATGGCATTTCATAATGTATCCCTCTGTGTGATCCGTTTATCCCCTTATCTGATGGGCATGACTGCTGTGTTCTCTGTCTGGGTCAAGCCCCTGCAGAGGCGGCGCTTGGTGGGTCAGACTGCATTCACTGCAGTGGTGAAAAGAGTACAGATTTTTTTTTACTTAAGTAAAATTATTGCTACTGAAGAAATTATTCACTTGAGTACAGGTAGAAGTACTGAGAAATATTATGACTCAAGTAAGAGTAAATAAGTAGTTTGCTGAAAAACAATTCAAGTAATTATGTTACAAGTTACTTTATAAAAATTCTGTTATATATAGTATACATGCTTCCATTTTTAGAACACAAAGACATTTTTGTTCTTGAAAGAAATTGATGCTTCCTTTCACCAAGAATGCATTCAGTTGATCCAAAATTCTGCAAAAGCCTTATTACGGTTTGAAATAATAGTTTTAAGTGGTATTTATTCCATTTTTTTTACCTGTGGAGGAAAACTAATACTGTGTCACCTATCCCTTACAAAAGCATTCTAAATTGCTAATTTGGTACTCAAGAAAATGTTCTTATTATTAGAACAATTGAAAATGGTTGTGCTACCATGCAGAAATCACAATACAATGGGGTTTTCCCCATTTTACAGTGGTTGTTTTCCCACAATACAGTTATTGAGTTATTACAAGTTGCTTTACACTTGCAAGTCAAATTGTGGGTTAAAAATAGGCAAAAATATTTTTTTTTTTTTACATTTAATTACATTTCTCCTGAAATTCTTCTTCTAAAGTCTATTGTTTTAGAGAGATAAAGGCTATTCCATGCACTACTGTTTTAAAAAAAATAATCTCTAACCAGGATAGAGAGGGAAGTGGACAGCCCAGATGCACAACAAAAAGACAAGTAAATTACAGTCTCTAGTTTGAGAAACCTCCTCACAGGTCCTAAACTAGCAGCTTCTAAATGCCAAAGACCTGCATTGCTGCAAGAGGATTCTTGGACAAACAGAACATTTTAAGAATACAACATTTATTTAATAGAAATAGCCATTTGCAACATTATAAATGTCTCTAAATCATCTCTAAACTACATAATGTGCATTGTGACTGAAACACATTCCTATTTCAGGTTTATTCTCATTCACGGATGTCCAAGTATGTTGGCTATTAAGTTAACATACTGTACAAAACTAATTTAATGCAATATCATAGAGGAAATGTATCTTCTATGATATTGCAGCAATTATCCAGATATGGAATGAGATGATTAAGCAAACTGTTAGCAACTCCTACATGCCAGCTGAATAAAATAAGGCAAAAATAAACATTTCACACAATGTTTCGTGAGAGATATGGTTTGATTTAAACGCTAAAAGTGGTTGTTCTGAATACAAATTATTGTATTACAGTTGTAATAATAAAGTCTTGATTAACATTATGGTTATTTAACATATTGAGATATTATTATTAAGTAAATTGTAGCATTTGGTTACATTATGTTTTGTGATTTCTCATACCTTTTTTATATAACATCCATCCCTTGTGCACTTTTGGCCTCTACCGGGTGAGGCTTTTCAGACAGATAAACAGCAGCACAGGACAGGAAAGTACAGTACAGCACTGTGAGCGACAGTGTTACCCACTAGGACAGTTTATTTTGAACAAGAGGAGCGAACGGTTACAGAATTTAACACGGGAGTACAATACCGAACTAATGTGGATTGATATAAGTGGATAGCCCATCTGTGCGCACGATGGTGCGAGGAACTGGATGGCAGGAAAAAAATTATGTTCAGTGAAAAGTCAAAAGAAGATCACAATGTATGTAATTGTAACTATATCAGATATTATTAATAAAACACTGGAACTCGTCGTATGGGCATTTTTTCCCTCCATATTTTGAATTTCGGGGATATTTTTGTCAATTTTGGTGGCATTTTTGTCAGTTTCGGTGGCATTTTTAAGCTAAGTCCCCATTAATTTTTTTGTACTTTGTAATTGTGGTGAAAAATAACTGTAGCAAAGGTGAATTAGCCCAATCACCAGGAGAGGGATAAAGAGGAGCCAGGGATGCTAGCCGGGGACAAGAGAGAAATTGGTAGTTGTGACGGCCGCTGTGTGTGTGTGCGTCTATGTGTTTTATGTTGTTTTAAATTGAGTTTATGTCATTAAAGTTTATGTTCTGCCAGTTCCCACCTCCTGCTTGCCCATCCTTTACCCGTTACATCAAGTAAAAGTACTATTATTTATTTATACTTAAAAAGTTACGAGAGTAGTTGTAATTCGTTTCTTTCCACCTCTAGTTCACTGTAAGCACATGAGACTCAAAATACTTCACTCTCCGCTCCCCTTCTTTCTGAAGGGTGAGGCTGGTCCCCTCCCCTCCCACCATGCTCCTTCTGTGGCTCACAGGGGAGACATGCGAGGGTGGGATGATGAGCTGGATGATAAGGATAAGGACGAAATGGTGTCTGAAGAAGATGCTTGGACACGGAGTCATGTGACGCCATGCGAGGATCGGATGTGTGAACGGCAAGCTCTGCGCACTTTACTAGTTTTAATACTTTTTATAAAATAAACCGGTGAGATTTGATACACTCTGTTCCATAACTGTTCCATTAGCAACAGTTTTCTTTCTGAAACTCGTCAAAAAATTAACTGAAACTGTGAATACTTATCAGACAAACATGAAACATATGTCTAAAGAAAGCTTAAAATGTCTACTTTTAAATAAAAAAATTCAAATTTAAAACAAATATTCTCCTGCAATGTAATCTGTATGAAACAAATAAGATGTACAGTTTCTCCTGGCTCAGCTAATTATCGCTAATGTGATCACACCCACCAGCAGAGTGCGCTATTCATACGGTAATGTGCTGAGGCGATCAATGAAAATGGTAAACGCCCCCAACACTGCCTTAAAAAGCATCAAGTTCATTCACTTTTCTGCGCGTTTGGAAGATGGCATGCTACACAGGTGAGGAAGCTCCTGGATAGTGATGAAGAGTTCACATTTTCCTCAGAAGAAGAGCGGGACTCCAACGAGTAACGCTTGCATTTTGAAGAGTGACTTGATCCAGCCGAGGATACAATTTCGGATGAGTAAGTCTTTACTTACATTAGTTGACATGCTATTTTATATAAACGTACATATTTTACTAGTTGGACTATTTCCAGACTTGCCAGCCAGTATTCAAAGTATTGAAATTTGAAATATGTATAGGCAAGTTTTAGTTACATTTAAATGTTGTTTCGGCTAAAGCTGGTATTTAAATTTTATGCTGTGTGATATAAATATGATATGTAATATGATATAAAAATAATATGAATGTTTAGATTATATTTTAACTAGTGTTTATGCTGCCTCATTATCATCAACGAAGCTTGTGCTTGCAAATACCTGTTCGGGTGTAAATGTGTAAAATGTGCTGTAAATATGCCCATATTAGAAAATCAGCATATTAGAATGATTTCTGAAGGATCATGTGACACTGAAGACTGAAGTAATGATGCTGAAAATTCAGGTTTGATCACAGGAATAAATTGCATTTTACAATATATTCAAATAGAAAAGTTATTCTAAATTGTAAAAACATTTCACAATATCACTGTTTTTGCTGTATTTTGGATCAAATAAATGCAGCCTTGGTGAGCAGAAGAGACTTCTTTTAAAAACATTAAAAAATCTTACCGATCTAAAACTTTTAAATGGAAGTGTAGGTCTAAAGTTTTTAAGTAAAGTCTTTATGTAAAGAAAAGGTATAGTCAGATTACTTATTTTAACTTAAACTTGATTTTGTGAATAAGCTACAAACAATACATTCAATCATTAAGTCTCCTCACATTCATTCTCTCTCAGGGGAGGTGTCTTTGTCTCCTCAGGTGTGAATCACATCAATATTCATGATCATCCACGCCTCCTCGCATATGGCCTTTCTAACACTAAAAGTGTCTTACAAAAGTTAAAAGACTATATTGTTTTGTATGAATGAGTGATCAAGATGGATTTCACACCATTTTGTAGCAAAAACTCTAGGCTACAAGATCCAGTTCTCAAAAGTCTCTTGAACAAATGTTTAGTATGTGTTATATGGCCTTATTTCAGTGACTTAAAATTTGTTTTTGTTTTTTTCAAAAAACACGCATAAACGTTATTTTATCAGAAATACAAACATGTACATATATGTTGCTCACATTTTATTGTAGCCCAGTTTGTGCTGAATACAGTGTTATCAGACTTTAGCCATTAATATTTTTTTAAGCAACTGAAAAAAGCACAAATGTCAAGGCATGTCAAAACTTCTCCACGGCCCAAAACACCCTCAGACCCCAGAGGGTTAATCTATTGATGGACTCAGTCCTTGATCATACTGAAGCCCCCTAGAGCAACACTGACGCTTCACAGGATGTGTAAAAATCTTGGCCTTACAGATATTTGGAGACTTTTGATGCCATCTGGTAGGGACTATTCATATTTTTCATCAGTCCATAAGATTTATTCTAGAATAGATTTATATATAAATATATATAAATCCCTCATTTAATCTGTTGTTGATTGCTCAACTGGAAACATCTTAGTCTCAGATCATGCCTTGGTGTGTTTAGAGGTGTTGCCACATACAAAGAAAGAGAAATCATATAGTTGGCACATTAATGTATCCCTTTTGCAAAATCCTGAATTCCAACAAATGTTAAAGGCTGAAATCAGTGTTTATATTGTATCCTCTGTGGGTGTGGCTTGGGAGGCACTTAAGGTGGTTCTTAGGGGTCAGATCATAGAATATGCCTCATTCACCAAAATATCCAAAGCACGAGAACTTGTGGAGTTGGAAGGGAATATTAAAAGTGCAGAGGCAGAGCTGAAGTGCCGAATGTCATCTGATGGCTTCGGAGAATTGACCCATTGAAATACAGATATAATCCTATTTTGTCACGCAAGGTGGAGTTTTGGCTATTCAGGGCAAGACAGTCATACTTTGAGTTGGGGGATAAAGCAGGGAAGCTTTTGGCTAGATATATAAAGCAGAGTCTTTTTCTACCATTCCCCCAGTGAAATCTGCTGGTGGTGAAATATTTACCTCAGCCATTGATATTAATAATGCTTTTAAAGAATTTTATCTTGATTTCTATAGTTCCACGTCTTCGTCTACTGATGAAGATATTAGAAACTTTGTGAAACAATTAGAGCACCCTAATCTGACAACTGAGCAAAAAAATTCTCTTGATTCTGAAATAACCTTGGAGGAGCTTGGCGAGGTAATTAAGGCGTTGCCTATAGGCAAGGCTCCGGGCCAGACGGATTTGAATTTTTTAAATCTATGCTACAGAACTGGCTCCACTTTTGTTAGAGGTTTACACAGAATCATTAATGAATGGAAAGCTTTCACCAACCATGACACAAGTCCGGATCAGTCTGAATCTTAAAAAGGACAAAGATCCAAGTGAGTGTAAGAGTTACCGTCCAATTTCCTTGATCCAGATAGACGTAAAAATATTGTCAAAAATTTATGACATCTGTTATACATATAGATCAGGTGGGGTTTATTCGTGGCCCACCTTTATAACATTAGGCATTTCATCAATATCATGTGGTCAGTGGCGAATGATCAGACTCCAGTCGCTGCCATCTCACTTCACGCCGAAAAGGAATTTGATATGGAACAATGGGATTATCTTTTTAAGATTTTGGAAATATACGGTATGGGGATATTTTTATTGGATGGATTAAGTTACTATATAGACACCCAGTAGCGGTGGTACAAACAAATGGATTAATTTCACATTATTTTACTCTGGATAGGGGCACCCGGCAGGGTTGCCCTCTTTCCCCATTATTGTTCTGTCTTGCCCTGGAACCATTAGCAGCCACAATAAGAAAGGAAGATGATTTTCCAGGGGTGGTGGTGGGAGGTATGTGTCATGTGACCAGAGGTCCACGACATGGCCGCCGCCGAGCCAGAGTTCCACGACATGGCCGCCACCGAGCCAGAGTTCCACGACATGGCCGCCGCCGAGCCAGAGTGCCACGTCACAGCAACGCCTCAGCCTGCTCCATACCATGTCACAGCAACTCCTCAGCCTGCTCCATGCCACGTCACAGCAACGCCTCAGCCTGCTCCATGCTACGTCACAGCAACGCCTCAGCCTGCTCCATGCCACAGGCTGTGCCTCGTCCCTCCGATCTGTCAGCTCCACCAGGGACCTCCTTCCCTATGGCTCCACCTTGGTCCTCAGTCCCACCAGCTCCACCTCAGTCTTCCAATCCCCCAGCTCCGCCTTGCTCCTCCGAGCCTCTAGCACTGCCTTGGTCCTCCCTGCCATCGGCTCCACCCTGGCCTTTCGAGTCTTTGGCTACTCTCCGGGCACCAAGTTCCATGGCTCCACCCCTCGAGCCTCTCACGGCTCCGCCTTCCATGGCTCCGCCCCTCGAGCCTCTCATGGCTCCACCCTCCATGGACTCTGCATCGCCCCACGCCTCAAGACACCCCCCCCGCTCCCTACAGAACTTTGAATTTATGTCATGTTTTACGTGTTTTTTTTATGTGTTGGGGTGCTGGGAGCCACCCCTTAGTGGGGGGGATATGTCATGTGTATTTTGTTGATTCATGTCTTTTATTTTGAAATGTTTAGTTCCTGTTTCCCTTGTCATGTGATTTCTGTTTTCCCTCCATGTTCATGTGTCATGTTTTCATTGGTTTATTGTTTAATTAGCTTGTTATGAGTTCTGTTTGTTCATTGGTTTATGTTCTCCCATGTCTTGTATTTAAGCCCTCATGTTTGCATTGTCTAGTTGTCAACTATTGAATGTATGTGGATGTGTTTCTTTCTAGCCAAATCAAGCCATGTTATGCTTATGTCAAGTTTTAAGTCTAGTCAAGTTCATGTTTCACATTTATAGTTAGGGTTTTGGATTCACTTTTGTAAATAAACTGCACTTGGGTTCTCATCTTCATCATCGTCTTCGTCTTCATCATTGCCAGCAGCCAGCACACGTTACAGTATGGCACATAAAGCTTTTGCTTTACGCAGATGATATTTTATTATTCGTCTCCCACCCTATTAGATCTATGCCTTGCCTCCACAGAATTGTTAATTCCTTTTCTAAGTTCTCGGGATCCAGAGTTAACTGGTCTAAATCTGAAGCTTTGGCTCTGATAGTGTACTGCCCGGTAACGGCTTTTCAGCCTGGCTCCTTCCAGTGGCCAAAACAGGGCATTAAGTATTTGGGTATTTTATTCCCAGCAAATTTGTGTGATTTAGTTAGTTAATTTTAACCCTTTAATAAAAAGGTTTTTGAGCGATGTGGGCAGGTGGGCTTCATTACATTTATCTATGATTGGGAAGGTTAATGTTATTAAAATTAATTGTATTCCAAAATTCAACTACCTGCTACAGTCTCTTCCTACAGATGTCCCCCTCTCTTATTTCAAGCAATTTGATAGCATAGCGAAGTCCTTCATTTGGAATGGTAAACATCCTAGATTACATTTCAGTAAGCTGCATAGGCCGATTGACAAAGGTGGGCTAGGCCTACCCAAGATTTTGTTTTATTATGCATTCGGTCTTAGACATTTGGCTCATTGGTTGCTTCCACCTGAGAGAGCCCCTCCCTGGTTTTGTATTGAACAGGAAGTTCTTGCCCATCTTTCACCATTGTAAAGCCTTTCTATCAAACTAACCGGAGAAGTTAAGTTACACCCCATTATCTCACATTTGCACTCGGTATGGACAAAAGCGTCCAGAGTGTTTAATTCGGACATTTATTTAAATGTTGTCTCGAGCATATGGCTGAACCCAAAATTATGTATTAATAAGTTCCCTTTCTGCTGGTCAGACTGGATTGTGAGTGGAGTTACTACACTCGGTGACCTATCTCAGAGTGGAGTTTTGAGATCCTTATAAAATTTGGTTCAACATTTTGGGATTCACAGATCTCGGTATTTTAGGTATTTACAGGTGCGCCACCTGCTTTGTACTATTTTGGGGAGTAGCACACACCCTCCTAAAGCGGCAGATACTCTGGAAGTGGTGATTACTGCTTTTGGAAAAGGTCATGAGGCATCAGTGTATTACTCCCTGCTAATTCAGAGTCTGGGGGATGGAGCTTCAACTTCTCTCAAGAGATTATGGGAGAAAGATTTAAACTTGGTATTGGAGGAGGAGTGTGGGCTAGGATTCTAAAAAACATCAAGTCTACATCTAGAGATGCAAGGGTGCACCTTATGCAATTTAAGATTTTACATCGATTCTATTGGACCTCCCTCTAGATTGTATAGGCTTGGTCTTAAAGACACACCCACCTGCTGGCGATGCCAATCAGAAGATTGGGACACAACCCATGTTTTTTGGTGGTGTGTTAAAATCCAAGAATTTTGGTTGAGGGTTCAGAGTTTTATGTGTGACGTATTGGGCACTCAAATTTCATTTTCAGGTGATGGGGCAGTCATTAATATAGGGGATAATCACACAAAAAAATTGGGTCCTATCCGATGTTATGATTGGCAGACAGGTCATCCTTAAGGGATGGAAGTCGGCTGGAGTGCCCTCATTTCAGGATGGGCAGGGTGGCAGCATTTGAGAAGGTGTCGCATAGAAGGCTAGGCAACCGGGAGTTGTTTGAAAAAAAGCTGGGCAGTTACTTGGTATTTTTGGAGGGGCAGTGGAGAGGGACTTATAGTTTTAAATGTGTATATATATATATATATATATATATATATATATTATATATATTTGTATTTTATTTTTATCTGTGTGTGTACTCGGGCTTGGCCACAGGGGTGTTTGAAAGGGGTTGGGGATTGGGAGGGGGAAGGGAAATAATGGGGTTTAAGGGGGATAATGGATGTCTCTGAACATTAGTGTTTTGTTGCATTTTGTTTATAACGTGTCATGCTGGAGGAGCAACCAATAAAATGTTAATCTGAAAAAAAAAAGATGTCTGGACACAATGGAAGGATGAGCTCACCGGCACTGCTCTCAGAGAAGAGGAAGACTGAGCTGCAGTCTCTAAAACCAAACTGTTTAAGGTGCTCTCTCATCCGGTTGAGGACCTCAAGGTGGAATGGCCTACTCCCAGTACGCCTGAGCGTTCTCAGCTAGATGACACACCATGGCAGTGTTGTAAGCCTACTAGGCTGACCTGATCAGGAAAATGGATGCGAGCGAGCCACATACCGAGTCCTTGCACTGTATCACTGAAATGGCTTGACGGGCTACAAAGATCACCACCCAAGCCATCGGCAGATCAATAGGTAGCCTGGTGTCTGCCGAGCACCATCTCTGGCTTAATTTATTAAAGATGCATGAGAGGGACAAAACCATGCTGTTAGATGCCCTGGTGTCTCAACAGGGCCTGTTTGTTGACCCCATAAGTGCTCTCTACAGCACCTAAGACTCACTCACGGTCTTCCTCTTGACAACGGCAATGCAAACTCAGTGCGCATGCTACACCACCATCAAGGAAAACGGACACAGAGCCCCCAAGGAGGTCCCAACCCCCTTATCCCAAGCATAAGATTGCGGTCCCAAGGTGCCCTCGTACAGGCAGAAGGCCCCCCGCCAACCCGAAGCAGCATTCCTGAGATTGCCGGCACAAAGTGGGGACCAGAGCCCACTGATGTGTTCGCTCTCTTCACCCAAGAGAACATGGGTCATCCCTTCCGAGTACCCGCAAACTATCTTTTCCTATTCATACCTCAACACAAAGCGACCACTCCCCGAGGGCGAGTGGTGCTCAGCCATCCATAGAGGCGCCCCTGTGTCATCTGGCTCATCTTCCAGACATCTCCAGCTGGATGCTGAGGATGATCATGCAAGACTATGAGTTACACTTATCAAGGCACCATCTTGTTTCAATGGTATTATTTCCTCCACCGTAACAGTGCAGGATGCATCAGTTCTCCATTCAGAGACATTGAATCTCCTCACAAAAGATGTGATATAGACGATATCGATGGACGATGATTACATTTACAGCCGCTACTTTCTAGACACCAAAAAGTATGGCTGATTACATCCCATTTTGGATTTGAGGCACTTGAACTGGACACTCGGGATGATTCTGTTCAAAATTATTACTCAGAAGCAAATTCTGTCTCATGTTCAACCTATGGACTGTTTGTGTCAATTGACCTGAAAGACACTTACTTACATGTGCACATAGCCCCTCATCACAGGCCATTTTTGAGATTCACCTTCGAGGGGACTGCTAACCTTTTCAAAGTCCCACCCTCTGGATTCAGCTCCTCGCACATTCACAAAATGTGTTTATGGGGTGCTCGCTCTGCTGAGGCAGAGTGGCATTTATGTTATGAATTAACTTGATGACTGGTTGCATTTAGGACAGTCAGAAGAACAAGCCTGCAAAAATAGAAACCTGTTGCTTGCACATTTGGAGCGTTTGGGACTTCAAGTCAACTGGTTGAAGAACTTGTTTAGGCCCAGTCGCCAGATCTCATTCCTGGGAATGAATCTTGACTCGGACATTCATGGCACGTTATTCTCCATACAATTCTTATTTAATCGCGACAAAATATAGCTACTTCATTAGAAAGGCTTAATCTCCAGCTTTGATATTTCACCACTGTTTTATGAAAGAAATGTTACAGTGAGATTAACTTCTTAATTTATATCATGAGTACACATCTGTCATGCAAAATCAAAATGAGAGTTATGGACATAAACATGTAATAAAGGCACACATGACCATTAAAGTGAGCACTCTTTTTGTCATTGCGAGGCTTTAGCAAGCAATGCCCATTAGTGCATTTAGAAAAATTTTTATGGATTCTCATGTTTACTTTAAATTTCTTTAGAAAAGATTGCAATGTCATTCAGGGGCAGATTCACTAAGAATGAATTGCTCCCAGTAAAAGCGCCATTTTTTGCACGCACTCTGTGCTGGTTTAGCGCCTGATTTACGAAATAAATTAAGCAGATTAGGCAATGGCACAAACATCCTCACAAAATCGCTGCTGAATGCAATTTGCATGAGCGAAAGGATGCCACAGACAACCGTATTTGACACACCCTGCCAGAACTGCCAGAACAGCATCACTGTGACAGACACCTGTATCATCTCTTAAACATGCAGAACGTGCACTTGACTACACCGTGCATCTAGAATTGCCTCTGGGTATCACACTGCTGTCTAGCTGCGTTAACCATTTGGAAAACGGCCACATTCTACCAGGCGGGCATGGCACTCTGTCAAGTGTCCAGACGCAAAGTGGTCATGACAGATGCTTCAAACACGGGTTCTGGAGCCCTGCGCAACGGATCTCCAGCACATGGGCAGATTCACAAACAACCTGGCAAGTAAGTTGCCTGGAACTACATGCATTTATAGCACTGATCACTTTTCCTGCCAGGTTTTCATGTACTGATCTGATATGCATTCCCTCCCATCCACTTGCTTCACCAAGTATTGTGCAAAATTTGGGAGGACGAGGAAACTATACTGCTAGTTGTTCCAGAATGGCCCTATTGCCCATTGTTTCCAGAGTTAATAGAGCTCTTGGTTACACTAACCCTTTCTACGCTTAAAGTGTATGTTGCTGCCATAGTAATTGGACGCGTCACATTATCCAGTCTGTCAGTAGGCAGACATCCTTTTATTGCGAAATTCTTACATGGCATGAGGCGGTTGAGATCGTCTTGCTAGAGGTCTTCACAGGTCCAAACATTTGTGCCCGAACACAAAGAGACCCAGAAATATACTACCCGGACCCGAACCAGACCCATCTATTATTTGAAAGCTTGGACCCGTATCCATGCAAAACAGAGAAATGCCGGAACCTTCTATTATTTGAAAGCTGGGAACCAGACCCGGCTGGGAGACACATGCCCGATCGACACTGATTTCACAGCTGATTGATATTAACAAGTTAATTTACAAGTTATGAAAACAAAACTTTGTGTCTTACCTAATGTAACGTTACTAGTCTTCTCCCCTGTGGCTGTCACTGTGATGGATAAAGTGACTTGTTTAGAATCAGCTTTGCAGTTTTTTGTATCTCGCATAAGATTACATCGACTGTTTGCCCTTTTGAACTATAATAATGATTGCTCGTTCATTGCCACAGCTGCTAACTTTAGCATTGCTAATCTGCTAACATGTGCTTTATTCCACTCTTCCTCTGACATTACTCAGCTTGTTGTGGCTCCACTCCATTTTTCACCTTATTTCCCAGCCCGCATTTTCTCATCCTAATTTTACAATGTTGCAAGTTACAACACACACAGCACCATCATCATCAGCGCTGTCTGGTCATGGCCGGGTCTTCTCGGATTGACTCGGGTATTACAAATAATGTTAAACAGAACCGGGACCCGTAGCAATAGAATGGGACCCGACCCTGACCTGGCTGACCATATAAAATGTGGATCCGAATCCGTATGGGTCCTGGGTCGGGTCTCAGGTCCTCGGGTTAGGGTGGACCCATGAAGACCTCTACATCTCGCCCCATTACTGTTCCGGTTTGGGACTTAGCACTTGTTATAAGCACTCGCAGGCCCACCGTTTGAGCCACTGGATACAGTTAGTTTATGCATACTTTCATTAAAGACTGTGCTGATTCTTGCTTTGGCAAGAAGCAAGAATCAGAAGCAAGTGTTGATGGTCAACAACTGTTATCAAACCCAAAAAAGGCTACGTGTCAAAAATTTTGAACAATCCATTCAGGGACAGGTTATTACCCTGATACTGTTGTAGAGCCGAGGAGGGCGGGGCTGGGCTGGAATGAGACACACCCGGTCCCCAATCAGCCTGATGGGGCGCGCGAGGGATAAAGGCAGCCGGGGACGGCAGTTGGAGAGAGAGAGAATTACAGGCAGCTGTACTGTGTGTTTTTGGTTGTGTGTTTTGTTTAAATTGTTTATTCAAATATTATTTAAGTTGTCAAGCCGGTTCTCGCCTCCTCCTTTCCACTGAACCCCCTTACAACTGTCAAATCAGATCATATTCTGCGTCACAGCTCGCATTAAAGGATTTTGTCATTTCCAAAAAAAGGCTCTCACATTGGATCGTAGATGCCATTGCGCTCACATATGACTCACAAGGCATACAGTGACCTATTGAAGTTAAAGCTCCCTCCACTAGAGGCATGGTCACTTCATGGGCATGGATTAATGGTGTTTCCTTAGAAGACATTTGCCTAGCTGCTGGTTGGGCTTTCCTTAGCATTTTTGCTAGGTTTTATAACCTTGTTGTTACCTCTCTCTCTCTCCCCAAGTGCTTACTGTTAAGGAGAGTTAATCTTTGTATTACACTGCTAAATACCAGCTTATTTATACATGGTCATCCCATAAGCCACAGTACAGTGGTCTCTTTATATAAATTTTCACTACCCATCTGGCTAGTGCCTTATATCCTTATTCACACACGTTAGTGATTTAAAACATCCTGTGATGTGTTTCCCAAACCGGTTAGCGTCATTGCCATGTATACTCATTTATTAATTAATTTGTTCCTACAGTCTTATGGCTAGTAGCCATCATTGTGCATGTGAATCAGTAGCACGGTATGATGGTATACATTCCCCTAGTGTCAGCTATGACACAGTGTTGAAATGACCAACTTGAAAGGCAACGATAAGGTTGTCACTGTATCCCTGGTTCCCTGAAAGGAGCAGGGGCACCTAAAGGTAACCAAAGGCCCCTAGGCAATAGTATGCCCATTCAGTCAATACATAGACATTTTAATCTGAACTCATGTACGAGTAAATTAAAATTGCCTACCTGAAGAAACTTTTCTTCCTTGTTTTTCTTGCTGAGAAGTCCGTGATAACATCAGTAAAATCTTATTTTTGGAGAAAGTCACTCTTAATAGACATTAGATTTAGATGGCAGAGACGCTCCTGGCCCATGGCTGATCGGAGCCTGTTTTTTTTTACCAAGGCCTGAGCAATTTTTTTTAGTATATTTCTCTAAAAGAGCGGCACACACGGAACGTCTTTTTAAAGACGCATCTTTCTAAAGATGCTTTTCCGATTGTGTGTTATTCCTGGTTGCACTCGTTATCTCTCACCTTCTGATGGTCACGATCACCGTCTTTCATGTCTGGGCACTGCTCACGCGGAGACAGCGTTCGTGGATGGTCATGTTCTCATTGTGAGGACATTTCCATGGCAACAATGTGGTCGCGGCTCACCTTCGTAAGAAAGCAAGCCACCCCAGAGGCTTCCCGCATCGGTCCTTTTACCCACGGGTATGAGGCCAGCGCGGCTAGCACTGGGGGCTATTTGGGGAGCCCAATGGGACCGCCTCCTCCGGGTATCCCCCCGCGAACCTCCCATTCCCCAGCACGCTCGTCTGCCCCGATCGGGCTTCCGGATGAGTCCGCCGGCTCATCTCACGGGGAGTTCGACCTCTTATTCGGAGCCCACGAAAGTGATGAGCTCTCGAGCGCAGCATCGGAGAGCGGACTTGTCCAGTCGGAAGCCTCAGCTGGGCTCCTCCCTTCGGGGACAATTGCCCAGTCACAGGCTGACGCGGAGATGACAATATGCTTTCCCGGGCAGCCGCTCAAAGCCACGCCCCGCCCCCATTCCTTTCTTCCCAGACCAGTTCAGGAATAGATGTGACAGGCACGAAAGTGAGCACCTTAATGGAGCCCGTGACGTAGCTCCCTAGGGTGTGATTGTATAAGTCAAGTCATTTTATTTGCATAGCGCTTTTCACAACACACATCGTTTCAAAGCAGCTTTACAGGAAATTATGCATTAACAAAAACAAAAACAAAATGAAACCGTAATATCTATAATGTCTTACAGTAGTTTGATTAATTATGATTGTAAAATGTGTATAGAAATTAAATAATTATATAATAATTATATTTAGAGCCCCTGTGAGCTAGCTGAAGGTGTGGCAAGGAACACAAAATTCCTTAAGATGCTAGTTAATGGAGAAAAATAACCTTGGGAGAAACCAGACTCACTGTGGGGGCCAGTTTCCCTCTGGCTAAACAACATGAATATAATGCCAATATTAGTTCTTTGTGTGCAGTGCAAGTCATGGTTTTAAATTTGTAAATTAATCATTAAGGTCCAGTGTTTTAAAAATAAAAATAAAATATCTTTTTTATGAACTTTAAGATTAATGACTAATGTCTTTGAAGTCCATCCTGGATTAACTGCAGAAGTTCACATATATGCATTGTCCTTTGTTAGTTGGCTGATGAAGGCCTTTGTTGGCAATTAAATGATAGTCTATGTATTCCATTACAAGAGTGTAGTCCATCAATAGTCAAAGGTGATGCAGGCAGAGGTAAATTATATGGTGCATCGCAGTTCAACCTGCAGGTCATTTTGGTGAGGTTCGGTGGGGTCCATCCTAAATCCAAGGTTCAGGCAGTGGCATATAAAGTATCCGATGTCTTACAGTTGGAGTTGGCATCAGTTCATCCTCTGAAGTCAAAAAAGTGAAGTGATGTCTGGCTAGCACTGGCTGTAGTTTGTCGTCATCTCTCAGTGATACGTAGCAGTGGAGTCTGACACCAAGCAGGAACGGAGCTGGATCTGGCAGGCTCTGGTATCCTTGGGATATAAATCCCGAGGTTGAGACATGGAAACAAATAGAATAATATTAGTGTAGATGCCATTAAATTTTATGCAGAGTTATAGATCATGATGGATGTTTCTGGTTCCGGCAGACCTAACTAAAGCAGCCTACTTATGAGTTGATGGATAAATTAGGTGTATGCCTGGCTAAATAGATGAGTCTTTAGTCTAGACTTAAACTGAGTGAGTGTGTCTGCATCCCAAACACTGTTAGGGAGACTATTCCATAGTTTAGGAGCCAAATATGAAAAGGATCTACCTCCTTTTGTGGATTTTGATATTCTTGGAATTATTTACAAGCCAGAATTTTGGAATATAGCATGTCAGAAGGTCACTTAATTACTGTGGAGCTAGACCATTCAAAGCTTTGTATGTAGTTAACAGAATTTTAAAATTAATATGAAATGTAACAGGTAGCCAGTTTAATGATGATAACTAGTGTTCTAGTCAGCACTCTGGCAGCTGCATTTTGAACCAATTGAAGTTTATTTATTGAACTTTCTGGACATCATCCCAGTAATACATTACAATAATCTAGCCTTGAGGTCATGAAAGCATGAATAACTTTTTTGGCATCAGCAACAGAGAGCATGTGTTGTAATTTAGCAATATTTCTCAGGTGGAAGAATGCAGGAAATTTGGTACAATGTTGTTTTATCCCAGACAGATTGGTATAAAATATAACACCTAAGTTCTTTGCAGAAGAAAACAATGTAACAGTACATCCATCGAGAGTCAAATTGTATTTTAGCTGCTTATTTTTAGAGGTTTTTGGTCCAATCATTAGTACCTCTATTTTGTCGGAATTGAGTTGAAGGAAATTTCTGGCTATCCAATCTTTGATTTCATCGATACACTCTGCTAATTTGGAGAATTGTGTATTTTTGTTGGGTTTAGAAGAAATATAAAGTTGGGTATTGTTGGCATAACAGTGGAAACTTATTCCATGATTCCTGATAATATATCCCAGGGGAAGCATTTATAAGGAGAAAAGCAGAGGTCCTAAAACTGATCCCTGTGGCACTCCATACTTTTGTTTGATTTGACAAATCCTCGTTTACACATACAAAGTGGTAGCGGTCTGATAAATAGGACCTAAACCATGCTAATGCAAGTCCACTAATGCCAACATAATTCTCCAGCCTATTCAAGAGAATGTTGTGATCAATTGTGTAGAAGGCAGCACTAAGATCTAAAAGCACTAGAAGAGAAATGCAGCCTTGATCAGATGATAAGAGCAAGTCATTTGTAACTCTGATAAGTGCAGTCTCTGTACTGTGATGAGGCATAAATCCTGACTGAAATTGTTCATATATTCCATTTCTATGTAGAAATTAACATAGTTGGGAGGACACTACCTTTTCTAGTATTTTCGACATAAATGGTAGATTTGAAATCGGTCTATAATTAGCCAGTTTTCCAGGATCAAGTTGTGGCTTCTTAATAAGCGGTTTGATAACTGCCATTTTAAAGTTTCTTGGGACATGTCCTAAGGATAGCGTGGAGTTAATAATATTAAGAAGAGGTTCTGAGATTACTTGGAATACCTCTTTTAAGGGTTTAGTTGGTACTGGATCTAACATCCATGTTGTGGCTTTTGATTTCTTGATAAGTTTTGTTAGCTCTTCATGACCTATGACAGCAAAGGATTGAAGTTGCTCGTGAACAAAATTATGAGACACTTTTTTTCTGAGGTGCTGTGACAGTTGATTGCATAGTTCCAATTTTATTTCTGATTATTTCAATTTTATCAGTAAAGAAATTCATGAAGTCATTACTATTGTGCTGCGACAGAATATCTAGTTTAGCCACAGTAATGAATAAAGACCTAGGATTGTTGTGGTTATTTTCTATGAGTTTGCTCAAATATGCTGACCTGGCAGCTTTTAGTGCCTGTCTGTAGCTACAGACACTATCCTTCCGTGCACCACGAAATACCTCTAATTTTGTATTCTTCCACTTGCGCTCCATTTTCCGAGCTGCTCTCTTGAGAGCACGAGTGTGATCATTGTACCATGGTGCGAGGCATTTTTCTTAAATTTTCTTTAATCGAAGGGGGGGTGACACTATCAAGAGTGCCAGAGAAGACTGTATTTATATTTTCTGTTATTTCATCAAGTTCTTCTAGACTTTTTGGCTTACTGAGTATGTGAGACAATTCTGGAAGATTATTAGTGAAGCTCTCTTTAGTGGTTGAAAGAATAGTTCTACCTGAATGACAGCATGGTGTAGATTGAGTGACATTAGCTGATCACAACAAACAAGAGACGAGGTAATGATCTGAGATGTCATCACTCTGTGGTAGAATTTCTATAGAATCAGCATCAACTCCATATGACAGAATTAAATCTAGCGTATGATCATGGCGATGAGTTGGTCCTGTCACATTTTGTCTGACTCCAAGAGAGTTGAGAATATCAATAAATGCAAATCCCAATGTGTCATTTTCATTATCTGTGTGAATGTTGTTGGGCCTCATGTATTCAGATAGAAGACAAACCCTAACCCCTAACACAGTCGTAAAACCTAACTCAGCCCCCACATACCAAGTTGTAAATCCTACTGATAAAAACCACGCCAAAATCAAACAAAGGGAGTCCAAAACAGACTACAAATCCCATGAAGCCTTGCTCACTAAAGGATCGAACTCTCAACTCCTATTGGATGAGGCACATGACAGAACGCACCTCAACCATGACATCATCAGGAGTAGAAATACCTCTGAAATGCTTCCGGGATTTGCTTCCAGTAACTTTGCTCGCCGTGGGTAGACACAGCTCATCGCTGCTCTCAGGTGCAGTCTCGTGGCACAAGGAAGTAATGTCCGACTTGAAACTCTGGCCATACAATCTCCATCTCGCTGGATGAGTTGAGATTACTCTGTGTTCAACCGAACACTCTAACGGATCCGAAGGAGACCGCCGAGCAATACGCATCTTCATCCATTTGCCTGCAGAAGTGAAGAGATTAAAGATTTCTTTTCCATCTTCAATCAAGTCAACATTTCTGATTTCTCCGCCAGCCCGCCGAGAATCAGCAGCTGTACCGCCCGCCGACAGAGCGAGGAAACGGCCTCCCGTCATCACCCGAGCCTTGAGGAACCGAGTCTGAGTTAAAGGATGGATGAACACACATTCTGCATCCTCATGCGATTCAAGTAAGAGGTTTACGTCTGGGCAGAGATAGAATATTATAGTGTGTTATTCTTGTGTTTCAAGGTTTTTGCTTGTACAGTTTACGGACCGCCATGTCCGCTCATTATTAATACTCAGGGTATTAATTATCACAAATTTGATTTGCTGTATTGTGGTCCAACCAAATTAGACTGTTGTGCATTTTCGCCATCACAGGTGAGACCAGCAAACTGAGTTTATCCATTAAAGAATCAAAGAACGCGGGACTGTTTATGAGCCGTCCACCGTGTCTCTGAGTGATAAACTAACATGTGCTTTCTCTCCCACGATCGCAAAATCGGCTTTGGGGCCATCACTTAATTCTCTCTCTCTCTCTCTCTCTCGTACTAACCACACACACACACACACACACACAACCCCTCACAAACATTCTGGCACACATTTTTTGGCTCATAGATAGCTTTGTGATAAAGCTCAGCTTTGTCCCTAAGCTATCGTACAAGCGGATACACGCGGTAACTGGTAGACGCCATTGACTAGTTTCTCTCCGCCCACATTCACGGCCATATTCCCTGGCCGGTAGTCTCGCGTGACATACTCTCCACGAGAGTCACGTCCGCCATTTTGTGCACTTCCCTCCTTACACACACACACTCGCTCTCTCATGCACACACACACCCTCATGTGTTATAGGATTATTTTGATTTCCATATCTAATCATATCACTGTTTAGTTTGTAGTTGTAAGTCGGAAGTTTATTGACTGCATTGTATTAATTATTAATTGATATTACTGCATAAATAAACTTTGTTTATATTACAAAGAGAAGTGTTTTGGTTTGTTTTGCATACGCCTGTGTCATACTGACAGGATGTCAGTGCTCGGATTCAAGCCTTCATTCATTGTTTTTTCCCCGAAAATTGATATTCTTCGGATGTCGATTTTCCTAAGAAAACAATCTAATATTGAGACTGTTATACTATCGGTTATTAGTCCCTGATTCCAGGGTGGTGCCCCGTCAATGTTAATCCTTATTAATATTCTGTTGATTTTTGATAATTGATAGTTATCTTTGATGATTGTTGAATTTGAATGATCAGTAAGCTAGTGTTAATTTTAATGTTTCATCAATGTTAACAATTAACGATTATCTTTGAATAAATAAAGTTGATTTTAAAGGATTAAAAAAAGCTAACATTGATTCTCATCAATGTTCTATTGATTTTAATAATTAATAATTATTTTTGATAATTATTAATTATTGCTAATAACAAAACCCGCTCCTAAACGTAGCACACTACATTTACTGGAGCCCCATATGAGGTTTTAATGAGTTAGATTCAATTAATTAATTTAAATATTAATTAATAACTAAAGAAATAATTACCAATTATTTCTGATAGTAACACTGATCTAAACAACCAGTAAAGCCCTACAATGTTGAAGTCACTAACAATTCAAGCTCTATCTACATTAACTTCTAAATTGACCAAGGAAACCAGAATAAGGCCCAGGTGATCTATATACTGTAGCAAGGGCAAAAGACAACAGAGATTTTTTTTATTTATATGTGATGGTGTCATATTTTGCATTATTAGTTCAAAAGACTTAAGCTTATATCCTGTCCTCTGAGTAAGGGTTAGTACAGAGGTTAGTTCACTCTCCGTCTCTGTAGCGGATGTAACCCAATCCTTCCGACGGGTGAATATCTCAAAGCCGCGGGTCTAGAATGCAATTCCAGGCCGCGTCATCAGAGCGTGTGTGAACCAACTGGCTGGTGTTTTTAACGGACATTTTTAACATTTCCCTCTCTTTGTCTGTAGTCCCCACATGCTTTAAAATGTCCACCATTGTGCCTGTTCCAAAGCAATTCAAAATCACTAGCTTAAATGACTGGCGTCCTGTTGCTCTGACCCCCATCATCAGCAAATGCTTTGAGAGACTAATCAGAGATTATATATGCTCTGTGCTGCCTCCATCACTGGACCCATTGCAGTTTGCTTACCGCAACAACCGCTCCACTGATGATGCCACTGCATCTACAATACACACTGCTACAAAAGAACACTTATGTGAGAATGTTGTTTGTAGACTACAGCTCAGCATTCAACACCATAGTGCCCTCCAAGCTTGATGAGAAACTCTTGGCTTAAACAGCTCACTGTGCAGCTGGATCCTGGACTTCCTGTCAAGCAGACACCAGATGGTTAGAATGGGCAGCAACATCTCCTCATCACTGACCCTCAACACTGGAGCCCCACAGGGCTGTGTTCTCAGCCCACTCCTGTATTCCCTGTACACACATGACTGTGTGACAACACACAGCTCCAATGCCATCATTAAGTTTGCTGATGATTGACGGTGGTAGGTCTGATCACTGACAATGATGAAACAGCCTACAGAGAGGAGGTGCACACTCTGACACACTGGTGTCAGGAGCACAACCTCTCCCTCAATGTCAGTAAGACAAAGGAGCTTGTGGTGGACTTCAGGAGAAGAGAAAGAGAACACTGCCCCATCACCATTAATGGAGCACCAGTGGAGAGAGTCAGCAGCTTCAAGTTCCTGGGTGTCCACATCACTGAGGAACTCACATGGTTGGTCCACACTGAGGCCATTGTGAAGAAGGCTCATCAGTGCCTCTTCTTCCTGAGACGGCTGAGGAAGTTTGGAATGAACCACCACATCCTCACACGATTCTACACCAGCACTTTAGAGAGCATCCTGACTGGCTGCATCTCCGCCTAGTATGGCAGTAGCATCGCCCACAACTGCAAAGCCCTGCAAAGGGTGGTGCGAACTGACACATCATCGGAGGTGAGCTTCCCTCCCTCCAGGACATCTATACCAGGCGGTGTGTGAAAAAAGCTCAGAGGATCATCAGAGACTCCAGCCACCCGAGCCATGGGCTGTTCTCACTGCTACCATCAGGCAGGCGGTATTGCAGCATCAGGACCCGCACCAGCCGACTACATGACAGCTTCTTCTCCCAAGCGATCAGACTTTTGAACTCTTGATCTCTCACGATCAAAATACATCAGCACTGCACTTTATTACTCTTATATCTCACACTGGACTGTCATAAATTATATTCTCTCTTAACAACATACTGGCAACTGACTATCAACCGACAGCCTGAATGTCAATACAGTACAATACAACCTACTGTATATTTTATATATACTATATATACTATTTATATTGTATAATGTGTATTCTATATTGTGTGTATTGTATACTGTATATTGTATGTTACTATTTGTATATTGTGTTGTGTGTAATTATGTGTATATTAGATTTTAAATTGTGTTGTGTATATCTGATGTTTATTGTAAATTGGTATATGTCTCATCACTGTCACGACTACTATGTTGCTCGGAACTGCACCCAAGAATTTCACACACTATTGCACTTGTGTATATGGTTGTGTGATAATAAAAGTGATTTTATTTGATTTGATTTGATTTTTTTGATCCATAACACTCTTTTCCAATTATCTGTTGTCCAATGTCTGTGTTTCTTTGCTCACTCTAACCATTTCTTTTTGTTTTTCTGTTTCAAAAGTGGCCTGCACCTTCCAATAAGGCCTGCACCTTCTCTTTACCGTTGTACATGAAACTGTTGTTGAGCGGGTAGAATTCAATGAAGCTGTCAGCTTAGGAAATGTGAGGTGTCTATTTCTCAAACTAGAGACTCTGATGTACTTATCCTCTTATTTAGTTGTACATCTGGCCTTCCACATCTCTTTCTGTCCTTGTTCTGTGGATGGAAATGCCTTATTGATGAGAAAGGTCAACAGAGAATGGCCAGACTGGTTCGAACTGACAAAGTCTATGGTGATTCAGATAACCACTCTGTACAAGTGTGGTGAGAAGAATAGCATCTCAGAATGCTATTCTGAGATGTGGGTTGGTGCTGTTTTGGTGGCACGAGGGGGACCTACACAATATTATGCAGGTGGTTTTAATGTGGCTTATTTGATTTATTATGTAATTAATTTTTATATAGA
The DNA here is from genome assembly GCF_019703515.2 of Myxocyprinus asiaticus. NCBI lineage: Eukaryota > Metazoa > Chordata > Actinopteri > Cypriniformes > Catostomidae > Myxocyprinus > Myxocyprinus asiaticus. The sequence goes on from NC_059344.1 coordinate 57,375, forward strand.
ATTATTTTAATTTAATTAATTTAATCTTAATTAATTGCGATTCATTTGATTAATTATCACCATGAAATGAACTAAATTAAAATGTTAATCAACTGGCAACTCTTCCATCACAGTAACACAAAATCATGACGTTAATGAAGAACATGATGGAAGGTAAGAGGCACTTGTCGGCTGCCCAAAGACAACTTAAAAAAAGCATGGATGAAGAGGTGAAAAGGTAAAAAAAAAAATCCCTTACAAATTGGATCATTCAAAATCTGACTAAAAATTTTGGTAATATGGACGGCATCAGTGAAGATAATAGCAACAATTGGCAGCAACGAAACAGGAAGACAGAACAGAAGGTGGCATGTGACAGCACCAGCGATTACAAATACAGGCTAGTGAGAGGGAGGCCACAGTCTTTGGCATGAAGGGGCTAGTATGCAAGGTATACCCGGTGTCGATGAGACTGAGGCAGGACAGCCCGTCGATAGACCAAGCACGCCAACCAGTATCAGTGATGATAATGAGGAACATCAAAGAGGAAGAGAGCATGAATATCAAGGAAAGGGTTGCCTGATCATGACCTAGATCCCATAAACTGGCTTTGCCCAGGTAAAGTCACCAATTTGTGTACACTAACTTAAATATGGAGGGAAAAATATCTGTTGATATTTCTTGTACGTGTTGAGACATGACAGTGTCATAAATGTTTGGTTAATGCAATTAAGTTTCCATTTCTTTTCCAATCTGGGAATTTTTACCTCATAATGGTCCATTTCTTTCTGTAAGAAACAAAATGCAGCACATAACATTAAAACCCCTCAGTGATGCGAGATGGGAGGCAAAATTGGACTACGTGAAAGCTCTGTAGTATCAGCTCAGTGGTGTACTTTATGCTTTGGGAAAGCTTGAGCATGAATCTATCATTTCTTCAGAGGCACGTGCACTGTTATTTGGAATGATATGCTGACAGAAATTACACATTAGCATCACCATGCAGTCTGCTGAAATTTCGCTGGACACTGCTGTTTTGTTGATTGACAATCTGAAAAAGTTCTTCTCCCAGTACAGAGAGGATGGATTTGAAAAAACTGTCAATTGCTCATCTGCTAGCTATATAATTTGTTGCTTCTAAAGAGTTCATTCATAAATGCAACAGAAAGCACAAAAAATTTCACGATGAATTGAGCACAGGTAAACCTAATCATCCAGTGGACCAGGATGGCCAACTCCATTTCAAACAGTATTTTGTGTAATAGTTGACACCATAAGCAGTGAATTTAAAACCAGTTTTGACAATCTGAGGCAGATATTTGAGAGATTTTGTTTCATTGTGCAAGTGAATGAAATGTCAATGGAGGATTAAGAAAAGTCTGCAAGGCGCTACACTATGCTGAATATGTCTGAAGATAAAAATGAGGAAGTCTGTAGTTCGAGCCATCTTTTGTGAGTGCAAAACAGCCATTAAAAAATTTGACTTTTTACTTAAAGGGATAGTTCAGCCAAAAATAAAAATTCAGTCATTGTTTTCTCACCCCGATATAACTTTCTTTTTTTCTTTACCCAAAGGGAGAAATTGTGAAACAAATTTGTGCTCAGTGATCTCATACAATGGCAGTTTATGGTGACCACCTCTTCAAGCTTCAAAAGGACACAAAAGTATAATTTATAAGTCTAATAAATTATTGTATGTGACTCATGTCTTGTTCTGAAGGAATATGATAAGGTTTGTTGAGAAACGTGTATTAATATAATAAATAATAATAATAATAAGTTGTACAGTTATACAGCGCTTTTCACAAGCTCAAAGCTCTTTACAAGCAGCAACAAACATAAATACATCAAAATAAAACAATACAGTACACACAAAGCAAGGCAAGATTACAAGCACAACACACTGAACAAGGAGTCAAATGTATAGTATGGAGTGAAAATGTGGCTTTGCACATGTCCAACAAACAGTTAAAACTAAATGAGCTGCTGGATAAAAAAATTACATGACCATAGTAGTCCCTCTTTGAGTGGGGGCACCAAGCAACCTGTGCTTACCCACTGCATCTCCCATGCCACAAAGCCAAAATGAGCACAAACTCCAGGACACCAAGGGCTGAAAGGGAACACAAGATGACAACAGGCATGAAACCCCTCCATCAGAGAACACAGTCACATCATCCACAGCAATCACACCACCCGGCAGGCAGGAATCAGATAGGCCGGGTGAGACACCGCAGCAGGCCAGGAGTCAGGTAAGCCGGGTGAGACACCGCAGCAGGCCAGTGGAATTGGGTAGGCCGGGCGAGACACTGCAGCATGCTGGTGGAATTGGATAGGCCAGGTGAGACACCACAGCAGGCCGGTGTAGCGAAGCAGCCCGCTCCCGCGCACCAGTGGGAAACCACGAAAACAGGCAAAAAACCATTGGAATGAAATCTAATCATCTCCATTTTATGGGTGTGTGAAACGAAAAGAATTGTACAGTTAAAAAACTACAACAACAAGACGGAACAAAACAAAAGACAAACAAACAGCTCAGCAGCAGCCAAACGCACAGCATACTCACACCGGAAGTTGGAAATACGTACTACATTACAATATTTCATCAAAAGACCCCATATTGATCCACAGAGGTCTGGGCTAATCCTGAATATCCACTGACCCTAAAATTGCAGCTGTTTAAGGTCATTTTAATGCTTCACTGTGCAGTGAATGAGAGAAACGGTTGTTCCTGTTTAAGTATGGCAAAATGTTTCACTCAATCACCAAGGATTTTGAGAGTAAAGACAGTATCTGCTACAAAGTAACCATGAAAAATGTTAAAATACTTAATTATGTTTTCCTCTCCCATCTCATTTAGTTTGTGGCCATTAACACAGACTACAAAAACCTGAAGAAGGAGGGACCAGACTTCTGAATGATTCACAGCTGTCCGCTCAACTTTCTCATACAGAGACTGAAACTTCATCATGCCTCTAGAACCATCAAGAATATAAAAAATAAAAGTTTTAAAAACAATGAGTGTAATAAAACAACTGTATGATGTTAAAATGTTTGCAATAATGACTCTTTATTACTTTGTCATTTAAGAACAATTTCAAGAAATAGCATGTCTACATAAAACATACACTCATAGAAGTGGTCATTAGCATCAGGAAAAGAGTGTTAACCCCCCCCCCCCAATTATGTAGATCCCCATGTGAAGTATAAAAAGTATAAAAACCCATTTAAACTGTGTAAAAAAGTAAGTATGAAATTAAGAAGACAACATGTTGTTACATCCAATTATTAGCTAAATAAAAATAATTAGCTTTCAAATTTATCTAATTGTTTTAAACTCTTTTATTTGTTTATTTTAACCCTATAAAGCCTGAAATAACAATAATAAATATAGCTGCAAGCATCAATGACAGACCCAAGCACTGCGGTTCCATTGCCACCTGGTGGCTCTAGGAAAACAAAGCATGGTGGGTGCATGCATTTGATAAGGTAAATATAAGAGACCTATTTCAAAGTCATACAAAGTGTCACATTTCTTGTCAGCTGGTGGCGCAATGACCGTGACCCACAATAGCCACATCAATACGATTAGCTGACATGACCACATACATCTCAAGTCAGATCTAAATCTGTCAATGCACACAGAAGATATGAGACACTTTCTATTTCCCTTTTTACACCATACATTTATTGCCTTGCCATGGCTACACCATTCGATCTGTTCACAGTTTAGCATCTACAATGTCTTGGCATCATGTTGACCAAATTTGGTGAGGATTGTATGAATTCTCTAGGAGGAGTATTTAAAAGTTTAGGGCCTACAATTTTCAAAAAATGCACGTTCAGTCCAAAATAGCCAACTTCCTTTTGGGCAGAACTAATGACTGTAATTTTGAAATTTGTCTGGTTTGATGAGATCAATATATGTAGCAAGTTTGGTGACCATAGAAGAAACTGACCCCACCACTTTTGTCAAAAGGTGGCACTACAGAGCTCCCCAGCCACGGCCAGGTGTTAACTTTTGCCCAGGCCTAATGGCTGACAACTCTTATGTGTGTGCAAAATATCATGTAAATTCAAGCATGCCAAGTATCTCAAAAACGTGAATGTACATAAAAATATACAAAATAAACTGCAGATGAATAATCATTTATCTTTTTAGTAGGTATTGTTTCAAATCAAACTAAATTCAGGGATGCAAACTACTAACTTTCTGGTTACAGTCAACTGTTTTGAAGCTAATTTGTCCAAAGTTTTGAGTAAAAGGTTCTACATTTTATCTAAAGCAACCAATAACTAAATCAAATGCATATCTGAACTGCTAACCTGGGAAGTCATTATTACAGATTGTTAGGTTTTTTTTTTTTTTTTTTTTTTTTTGGTTTTTTTACTAAATTCAATTTCATAAGTCTTAAAATAATAAATTAAAAGTAATATTTGGCAGCATGGCATACAATTAAATGGCAGTAGAGCAGTGAGAAGTAGCTAGAAGTAGTTAATAAGTCAAAATGTAACTGACTGTATATTAGTGTTAATAATATTAGTAATACACCTTAATACTATAATACTGTAATACCATGGTATTTTTTGTGATGGTTATCATACCATGAAAATCTCATACAGTTACACACCTTGTGTATACATATGATACATATTATTATTATTAAAATACACATTAGCCACAAATCCTATCCAGTCCAATTCAGACAGAGTAGATGTCATGTAACACTAAAAGGGCAATGCTAATAAAATATCAAATATACACTGATTATTGTGGACCAGGAGTGTTTGGAAAATATTCTAAACGATTTTGAAGCAATTCAGGTAAATATAAGAGGATGTTTTTAAAATCTGTGGTAAAATAACTTGTAAACACTTCCTGTAGTAAATACATGAAAATAATTAATCATGACAATTCTTATGATTTTAAAATATATTTTATTGTCACACTACATGTATTTATCATGATACAAATAACTGCAACACAATGAACTGTAAGCTGTTAAGAGAAAATGTAACATCGTTTGTCTTCTATGCAGAGCCTAGTAGCAGTCACATGACAAATGAACGAAAGACAATTATCTGAAGACTGATGAGTCGGGAGGTGAACTAATCAATTTTGTTTCCTGTAGAGTTTATGTGGCTGTCACGTGACTAATGAGCGAAATTACTTGAATAAAGGTTTGTTCATTTTGCTGAACTAGATTCAAAGATCAAAGTCAGTAAAACGTTTTGATATTTCCATCACTACTACTTTCAAGGGAAGGCATTTGACATCTCAAACGAGCCTAACATGAGGGTCCACTGATGAAAATGGACTCCACCATTTTATCCAAAACATCGAAAATAGGGGGTAAATGTGGAAAACACCCGACTGATCCTCTATTTTTATGTCATTATGTAATAAAAAATGACTAATTTCTATAAAAAATTGATACTAATGAATTGTTATGCTATCAAAATCAATCTCTCCTATTTTGTGGACTTTTCCGTGTATTTTGAGCCCACCCACACCTTGATCTGTGATTCACATCCAGTGCTCTCATTCAACACAGATCAGACACACCGTGGCAATAGGCTCATTTGAGATGGGCAAGTTCTGCGCAGAATCGATCACCGGTGATCACCGACGGGCATGCTGTTTATAAATCTGTCTGACTTGCTGTGATGTCATGACAACATATGTCAAAAATACTCCCGCGAAGCGAGGCAGCTACAGTTGCTTTTTGACCCACAATAGCTGCATAAATGTGATCAGCCCCCATTACAAAACATGCAGCTGAATTTTCATCAAAATCATACAGTGCACACAGAAGTTATAAGGAACTTCCTGTTTCATATTTTTGCCCTTAATTTATTGACTCGCCATGGCAACACTGTTCAAAATATCAAAAATCCATTCGCAATATTGCATCTTCAATGTCTTGGCATAATATTGCCTAAGTTTGGTGCCAGTCACATGAATCCTCTAGGAGGAGTATTTAAAAGTTCAGGGCCTGCAATTTTCAAAAAAATGCATATTCAATCCAAAATGGCTGACTCCCTGTTGGGTGGAGCTAATGACTGTAGTTTTGAAAGTTGTCCGGCTTGATGAAAAAAATGTAGCAAGTTTGGTGACCATAGAAGAAACTGACCCCACCTGACCTTTTGTAAAAAGGTGGTGCTACAGAGCTCCCAAGCCACACTTATGTGTTAACTTTTGCCCAGGCCTAATGGCTTTCAACTCTGCTCATGAAAATTTAAGCATGCCATGTACCTCAAAAACGTGAGTATACATAAAAAAGGAATAATGATATTTAACGTGTTGCCTATTTAAGATTTCAAGAATCCCTTCAGAATTTTAAATCTGCACTGTCTTGACATTATTCTAAAAAAATTTGAAGCAATTCAGATAAACATAAGAAGGATATTTCAAAGTCTGTTAAAAGTGTCACACTTCCGCCAGTTGGTGGCAAAACAGCCGTGACCCACAATAGCCACAACAATGTGATCAGCCCACAAGGCCAAACATTTGGCTCATTTTGATGTAAATCGCACGATGCATGCAGAAGATATAAGACACTTTTTCCCATTTTTTAAAATTATTGCGTTGCCATGGCAGCACCGTTCGATATAACAAACATCAGTACACAATTTAGCATCATCAATGTCTTGGCATGATGTCGCCCACATTTGGTACATGAAATCCCTAGGAGGAGTATTTCAAATTCCACAGCATGCATTTTTCAAACATTCCTTCTGTGAAATCTGGTGGTGGTGAAATTTTTCTTGATCTCTATAATTCCACATCTTTGTCTACTGATGAGGATATTAGAAATGTTGTGGAACCTTTAGAACTCCCTAAACTGACGACTGAGCAAAAAAATTCTCTTTATTCTGAGATAACCTTGGATGAGCTTGGCGAGGTAATTAATGCCTTGCCTACAGTCAAGGCTCCAGGGCCAGATGGCTTTGCCGCTGAGTTTCTTAGATATTATGCTACAGAACTGGCTCCACTTTTAGAAGTTTATACAGAATCATTAAAGAACAGAAAGCTTCCACCAACCATGACACAAGCCTGGATCAGTCTGATTCTTTTTGTTTTTTGTTTTTTTGTCATGGTCATTGTCAAGGTGGCAGCCTTTAAAGAAGGGTCTTTTAGAAGTCTAGGGAAATTGAATTTGTTTATGAAGAAATGGGGCAGATATCTGATGTTGCTGGACGTGTGATTATTATTACTATTATTATTATTATTATTATTATTAATTTATTAATTTATTTATTTTTTGTGTGTGTCTATAATCCTGTATATACTCATATGTGACCACAGGGATGTTTGTTGAGGGTCAGGGCGGGGTTGGGGATTGTGAGGGGATGGGTTGGTTGTGGGTTTTAAATGTTGATTCCATGTATATATGTTTTGCTCTTCTTTATTTAATGTAGGAATCAATAAAAAAATGTATTACAAAGAGTGGATTGTGAGGGGGGGTTACTTCATTCGGTGACCTATATGAGAGTGGAGTGTTGAGATCTTTTGAAAATTTGTTTCCCAGGGGATTACCAGATCTCAGTTCAGTAGGTATTTACAGCTGCACCACCTGCTCTGTACTATTTTTGGGAGTAGCGCACACCCCCCTAAAGTGGCAGATACTCTTGGAGAGGTGATAACTGCTCTTGGAAAAGGTCATGAGGCATCAGTGTATTACTCCCTGTTAATTCAGGGTCTGGGAGGCCGAGCTTTAACTTCTATCAAGAGATTATGGGAGAAAGATTTAAACTTGGTATTGTAGGAAGTGTGGGCTAGGATTCTAAAAAATTTCAAGTCTGCATCTAGAGATGCAAGGGTGCGTATTATGCAATTCAAGATTTTACATAGATTCTATTGCACCCCTTCTAGATTGTATAGGCTTGGTTTTAAATACACACCCACCTGCTGGCGATGCCAATCAGAAGATGGAGACAAAACCCATGTTTTTTGGGGGTGTGTTATGATCCAAGAATTTTGGTTGAAGGTTCAGAGTTGTATGTGTGACGTTTTGGGCACTCAAATTGTATTTTTTCCCAGACTCTGTATTTTGGGTGATGGGGCGGTCATAAATTTGGGGGATAATCACATAAGAAATTGGGTTCTGACCAGTCTCATGATTGGCAGGCAAATTATTTTAAGGGGATGGAAGTTAAATGGAGCACCCTCATTTTCAGAGTGGTGTGTGGAGATGGGTAGGTTGGCAGCTTTCGTGGAGGTGGCAAGTAGAAGGCTGGGGTTTTGGGACTTGTTTGTACAGGCTGCTCTGGAAAAAGACAGTGTGGTTGTTTCAAGGAGCACAATACGATGATACTTCAACAAAAATGACCTGCTTGGTCGAGTTGCCAGAAAGAAGCCAATGCCACAAAAAAGCCCGGATACAATATGCCTGACAACACCTTGACACGCCTCACAACTTCTGGCACACTGTAATTTGGAGTGACGAGACCAAAATAGAGCTTTATGGTCACAACCATAAGCGCTATGTTTGGAGAGGGGTCAACAAGTATTGTGCTCCTTGAAACAACCACACCGTCTTTTTCCAGAGCAGCCTGTATTTCTCCTGAGTTTACCTGTGGGTTTTTCTTTGTATCCACAATTCTTCTGGCAGCTGTGGCTGAAATCTTTCTTGGTCTACCTGACCTTGGCTTGGTATCAAGAGATCCCCGAATTTTCCACTTCTTAATAAGTGATTACAGTACTGACTGGCATTTTCAAGGCTTTGGATATCTTTTTATATCCTTTTCCATCTTTATAAAGTTCCATTACCTTGTTACGCAGGTCTTTTGACAGTTCTTTTCTGCTCCCCATGGCTCAGTATCTAGCCTGCTCAGTGCATCCACGTGAGAGCTAACAAACTCATTGACTATTTATACACAGACACTAATTTCAATTTAAAAAGCCACAGGTGTGGGAAATTAACCTTTAATTGCCATTTAAACCTGTGTGTGTCAACTTGAGTATCTGTAACAAGGCCAAACATTCAAGGGTATGTAAACATTTGATCAGGGCCATTTGGGTGATTTCTGTTATCATTATGATTTAAAAAGGAGCCAAACTACTATGTGATAATAAATGGCTTCATATGATCACTATCCTAAAATAAAAATAAACATTTTTGCATGATCAGTCATATTTTCAAAATTTCACAATTCCTGCCAGGGTATGCAAACTTTTGAGCACAGCTGTGTGTATGTATGTATATATATATATATATATATATATATATATATATATATATATATGTGTGTGTGTGTGTGTGTGTGTGTGTGTGTGTTATTATGTGTGACCACAGGGGTGTTCGTTGGGGGTTAGGGTGGGGTTGGTGAATGGGGAGGGATATTAGTGGGGGCTGAATGTTAAATGTTGATTCGTCTGTATATGTGTTGGGTTTTTCTTTGTTGTGTATGTCTGAATCAATAAAAAAAATTTAATTACAAAAAAAAAAAAAAAAACTCCAGCTTCCACAATAAGATAGCATTATATCTGTATTTCAATCGGGTCCATTCTCTGAGGCCATCAGATGACATTCGGTGCTTCAGCTCTGCCTCTGCACTTTTATTATTCCCTTCCAACTCCACGAGTTCTCGTGCTTTGGATTTTTTGGTGAATGAGGCATACAGTATGATCCGACCCCTAAGAACTGCCTTAAGTGCCTCCCAAGCCACGCCCACAAAGGATACTGAGGACCAGTTGCTCTCCATATAAACATTGATTTCAGCCTTTAACATTTGTTGGAATTCAAGATTTTGCAAAAAGGATACATTAAAGTGTCAACTATATGATTTCTTTTTCTCCATATGTGGCAACACCTCTAAACTCACCAGGGCGTGATCAGAGACTAAGATGTTTCCAATTGAACAGATGAAATGAGGGACTTAGATATAAAAAAATATCTATTCTAGAATAAATCTTATGGACTGATGAAAAAATGTATAGTCCCTACCAGATGGGTTCAAATGTATCCAAAGATGTGTAACATCAATGTTGCTCTAGGGGGCTTACACACTTTTGCTTCACTATGATCAAAGACTGAGTCCATCAATAGATTAAAGTCTCCTCCCAATATTATATCATGCAACATCCCTTCAATCCCTTTGCCCCTGAATTTCTGCTAAAACAATAATGACTCTTCCTAATTTATCTTTAATCTGTTTGAGACATTTGAATTGTAGATGCTTACTTATCAGTGTAATGACTCCCCTGCTCTTACTTGAGCCAGTACTAAAGAAAACATGTCCACCCCATATTTTTCCAAATTTTTCAGCTTCCTGCGGGGAAAGATGTGTTTATTGAAGAAACACTATCATATTTCTTAAGTTTAAGAAGATAAATAATCTTCCTTCTTTATATGGGGTGCCCCAACCTATTCACATTCCACGTAGATAGAGACAATCCACTCATATTAACATCTGACATTTTGACATATTAGAAAAAATAGATTGTGTCAAAAGTAAAATTATAAAGACCACATTCCAACATTAGGGCAACAACCAAACCCCAAACAACATTTTCAGTGTTCAAACCATGTAAATGTTATCATGGAATTCAAACAACAAATGTTATTTTGAAGCTTCTTAATGAAGTGACCAATCTTGTTCACTTCAAACAGATGCACTTCATAGTGCTCTCACTCTGAACTTGACACCTGTCACTGCTGTATCTCCGATTGTTGACACAATCTCATCCTCAAATGTATCCAAAATTACAGATGGCGGTCCACCTCCTGTCCTTCTTTGGTCCCTTGGCCTTTCTGCTGCTTTCTTTTTAACAGCTGACTTTAAATCCACCCACTTCTTTTTCACCCCATCCACATCCCTAATGGAGTTAGCCACAGCGGACATGGCCTCCGCTACCCTTTCCCATGCCTGCCTCTTACTTTCTGACATGACATAATTATCAAGCTTCCCAAGGAGAACTTTTTTTCTTGTAATAATTTCCTCAATGAGAAACTCCAGTTCCTGTCTACTGAAGTTTTTTTTTTCTCTTTTTCATCCATACCAAATCAAATGTTGTCAGATGGTTACTAGCAAAGTCAATCGTCCTAAGAGTTAAAGTCATTAAACCTCACGCACTTAAAAAAAAAAAAAAAAAAAAAAAAAAAGATCGTTAGGTTCTTGCCACTTAAAAAAGTTTCAAATAGATAGATAAATGTATTATTATGATTTATCAGTTTTCAAATATTGAATTTATTGTATTACTCATGAGCAGGCTATTATGTCAAAGCCTGTCATTTTATTCGTAAAAAAAAAAAAATTAAGATGTTCTTATGAAAGTATTTGAGGACCTAACCCTAACCCACTTAGGAACATTCTTATGAACTTATAATTTATCTTAAGAACTTTCTTACTTTTCTCTTAAGAACATTTTCATGAATCCAGCCCATGCTGGAAATTGTGTGAAGCACAACAAATGTATTTCAATCATTTGAATGTCTCATGGCATTGTTGTTGCGGATGCGGATTGCTACGGGTTGCAGGGTGAGGGCTTTGGACTTCCATCTTGGTATAGATTTGTGGACCATTGTACAGGAGACTGTGGCAGAGCTCACACTTAATTTCCCACTTTCCACACCTCATGCACATTCTCCATTTTGCCACAAAGCTAAGATAGTTTTCTTACATATCAATACACTGTTGTATTAACCAAAAATACAAAAAACAAATCATGTATGAATGTTGTACCCTTTACTATCTTCTGGAAAGAAATATCTACTACATATAGAGATTAACCAATATATGTACGTATTTGCTATTATTTTTATCTTAAAAGTGCCCTATGTATAAATTTTTGTTAATAATTAACAAAATGTGATTTTTCAACAAGTACAAGAAGAAATTGTGTTCAAAACTATGTCCTTGTTTAACCCCGATTCACTAAGTGAAGCCTACAATAAGTTTTGGGCCGTTTTTGACAAGAAATTGCTGACTGACATCATTCATTTTGTGTGTTTAAGTCATGTAGTAGTATTCCGGCAGCTGTGTGTCTGGAGGCTTGCAGGGCAAGAATACTGGCTGCCTGGCCTTGGAGAGGCACACTGTTCAGCCACTTGCAGTGCAACATGGCGGGAGAGGCCTAAAGAATCAGAATCAGCTTTATTGCAAAGTATGCTTACACATGCAAGGAATTTTTCTTGGTGATAGGAACTTCCAGTGCACAACAATACAAAACAGCAACAAGACACAGATAATAATAAAAACAAATTAAAAATTGAATAAAAACTAGTAAAAATAGAATAGAAAATAAAGTATATATAGAATACACAATAAGACAATATATATATATATATATATATATATATATATATATATATATATATATATATACATACACACATACATATATACACATATACACACACAGACACACACATACATACATACACACATACACATACATAGTGAAAACTAAATACAAATCTGTTATATACAGTGCAAGGGAATGTAATGCCAGAAGAGGTTGGGTGTGTTAGATAAATATAAAAAGACTAGATGGTGAATTGCTCATAATTATTGCTCAATGGGGCAGTTTAAACACTATCATATTTCTTAAGTTTAAGAAGATAAATAATCTTTCTTCTTTATATGGGGTGCCCCAACCCATTCACATTCCACGTAGATAGAGATAATCCACTCATATTAACATCTGACATTTTAACATATTAGAAAAAATAGATTGTGTGTCAAAAGTAAAATTATAAAGACCACATTCCAACATTAGTGCAACAATCAAACCCCAAACTTCCCCCCGAACCAAACAAACAAAGAAAAGAAAAACATGCGCATTAACCCCGCACACGACAGCCAACTGGCGTCCATCCCTCTAAACTCAAACAGTCCATGTACACCTACAAGAGCCCCTGTGACAACTTTGCCATCAGATTGCTCATGTCTGGTGTTTCTATACAAATTTTGTGAGACAGAATTACATAATAGAAGATAATCTATAAAACAAACTCCAGCCAATAGGCAGAATAAACACAAAGAACATGTAGATCCATCCACATAACTGTCCCGAAGGTGTGTTCCTCCGCAAAAAATGCTCCAGCTGCTAGCGGAACCAGCAAAAAAAAAAAAAAAAAAAAAGGCTGTTCAGTTTCCTCGGGCAGTCAAATGAATGTACAGTGAGCCAGCTCATTTGACTGCTACATGAGTGCAACAAATGACCCAATCACTCCGATGTCCCGCAAGAAATACTCCACAAAACAAACTCCAACCAATAGGAGGCATAAGCACAAAGAACATGCAGATTCATCCACAACACTGTCCCGAAGGAGGGCTACTACACAAAACAACTCCAGCCACTAGGCGGAACAGCACAAAAAGAAACAAAAAAGGTGCTCAGTTTCCTCAGACGGTCAAGTGAATGTTCAGAGTCGGTCCACTTGGCTGCAACGTGAGTACCACAAAATAAATTACTCAGTCTACTGACTTTATGAAGGACATCGCTTGCTGGGGACATGTAAATATTTTGTGGCCATCCTTAGCATCTATTCTCAATTTGGCTGGGAACATCATTGCAAAAGCGACCTTCCGTTGATGTAAGAGTTTCTTGTATTCCTTGAATCGATCATGTTTCTCTCTTGTCGAATTCGCAGTCTGGGAACAAGAATATGCTGTGGTTCTTCCAAGAAAACCTTCCTTTACTCCTCGCCTCGCGTAACACGAGATCTTTATCGAATGATCTTAGAAATTTGCCCAGAATTGATCGGGCCTGTCTCCCTCAGTGGATCGCCGAGCCAGAACCCTGTGAGCTCGCTCGATTTCCAGCTCCCATCCAGGAATTTCACCATATCCCGACCTCCTTCGTCCTCAGGAATTCCAACAATTCGGACGTTATTCTGCCAGTACAAACTTATATTTTATAGTAGATATTTGAGGTTTTCATGATATTATGACATTAAACGCACAGTTAACAAATTATCAGACACTGTCAGGGAAGGCTGTTAATTTAAACATATATATTATCATCTATAGGCCTAATTAAAGTTCGATCCAAGATGAATAATTTGCCAGAAGTGGCCAAGAGCAGTCTGATCAGGGGCCGGATTCACGAAAAGTTCTTAAGAAAATTCTTCTTAACTGCCATTTTCATCTTAATTTCTAACTTTAGAAAAAATGTATGAATACTTTGTATTCCTGAAAAAAACGTAAGAAAGTTCTTGTATTTTTTCTTAAAAATCATCGTAAATAACATCAAAAAGTTAGGATAAACTCAGAGTGGCTTTAAATCCCAAAAGGTAAAATATTTAATACATTTACTGGGTTGTTTCAAATGTGACATGTTCTGTGTTGAGTTGGAAGTCGCATTGAGCTGTTTGTTTATCATTTTCAGTGTTCAAACCATGTAAATGTTATCATGGAATTCAAACAACAAATGTTATTTTGAAGCTTCTTAATGAAGTGACCAATCTTGTTCACTTCAAACAGATGCACTTCATAGTGCTCTCACTCTGAACTTGACACCTGTCACTGCTGTATCTCCGATTGTTGACACAATCTCATCCTCAAATGTATCCAAAATTACAGATGGCGGTCCACCTCCTGTCCTTCTTTGGTCCCTTGGCCTTTCTGCTGCTTTCTTTTTAACAGCTGACTTTAAATCCACCCACTTCTTTTTCACCCCATCCACATCCCTAATGGAGTTAGCCACAGCGGACATGGCCTCCGCTACCCTTTCCCATGCCTGCCTCTTACTTTCTGACATGACATAATTATCAAGCTTCCCAAGGAGAACTTTTTTTCTTGTAATAATTTCCTCAATGAGAAACTCCAGTTCCTGTCTACTGAAGTTTTTTTTTTCTCTTTTTCATCCATACCAAATCAAATGTTGTCAGATGGTTACTAGCAAAGTCAATCGTCCTAAGAGTTAAAGTCATTAAACCTCACGCACTTAAAACAAAAAAAAAAGATCGTTAGGTTCTTGCCACTTAAAAAAGTTTCAAATAGTTAGATAAATGTATTATTATGATTTATCAGTTTTCAAATATTGAATTTATTGTATTACTCATGAGCAGGCTATTATGTCAAAGCCTGTCATTTTATTTGTAAAAACAAAATGAAGAAGTTCTTATGAAAGTATTTGAGAACCTAACCCTTACCACTTAGGAACATTCTTATGAACTTAAGATAAATTATAAGAACTTTCTTACTTTTCTCTTAAGAACATTTTCATGAATCCAGCCCATGGTGGAAATTGTGTGAAGCACAACAAATGTATTTCAATCATTTGAATGTCTCATGGCATTGTTGTTGCGGATGCGGATTGCTACGGGTTGCAGGGTGAGGGCTTTGGACTTCCATCTTGGTATAGATTTGTGGACCATTGTACAGGAGACTGTGGCAGAGCTCACACTTAATTTCCCACTTTCCACACCTCATGCACATTCTCCATTTTGCCACAAAGCTAAGATAGTTTTCTTACATATCAATACACTGTTGTATTAACCAAAAATACAAAAAACAAATCATGTATGAATGTTGTACCCTTTACTATCTTCTGGAAAGAAATATCTACTACATATAGAGATTAACCAATATATGTACGTATTTGCTATTATTTTTATCTTAAAAGTGCCCTATGTATAAATTTTTGTTAATAATTAACAAAATGTGATTTTTCAACAAGTACAAGAAGAAATTGTGTTCAAAACTATGTCCTTGTTTAACCCCGATTCACTAAGTGAAGCCTACAATAAGTTTTGGGCCGTTTTTGACAAGAAATTGCTGACTGACATCATTCATTTTGTGTGTTTAAGTCATGTAGTAGTATTCCGGCAGCTGTGTGTCTGGAGGCTTGCAGGGCAAGAATACTGGCTGCCTGGCCTTGGAGAGGCACACTGTTCAGCCACTTGCAGTGCAACATGGCGGGAGAGGCCTAAAGAATCAGAATCAGCTTTATTGCAAAGTATGCTTACACATGCAAGGAATTTTTCTTGGTGATAGGAACTTCCAGTGCACAACAATACAAAACAGCAACAAGACACAGATAATAATAAAAACAAATTAAAAATTGAATAAAAACTAGTAAAAATTGTATAGAAAATGAAGTATATATAGAATACACAATAAGACATATATATATATATATATATATATATATATATATATATATATATATATATATATATATACACATACATATATACACATATACACACACACACAGACACACACATACATACATACATACACACATACACACATCCACATACATAGTGCAAAACTAAATACAAATCTGTTATATACAGTGCAAGGGAATGTAATGCCAGAAGAGGTTGGGTGTGTTGGATAAATATAAAAAGACTAGATGGTGAATTGCTCATAATTATTGCTCAATGGGGCAGTTTTAACTGTTCATGAGATGGATAGACTGAGGGAAAAAACTGTTCCTGTGCCTGACGGTTCTGGTGCTCAGAGCTCTGAAGCGTCGGACAAAAAGCAACAGTTCAAAAGGTAGTGGGCTGGTTGAGTGGGGTCCAGAGTGATTTTTCCAGCCTTTTTCCTCACTCTGGAAGTGTATTTGTACATTTTGTATTTGTAGTCTTCTGATATCCTATTTTTTAGCTGAACCAAACAAGACAATTATTGAAGTGCAGAGGACAGACTCAATGACTGCTGAGTAGAACTGTATCAGCAGCGCCTGGTTGAACTTCCGCAACTGGCGAAGGAAGTACAACCTCTGCTGGACCTTATTCACAATGGAGTCAATGTGGGTCTCCCACTTCAGGTCCTGTGAGATGGTAGTGCCCAGGAACCTGAATGACTCCACTGCTGCCACAGTGCAGTTCAGAATGGTGAGGGGGGCCAGTGTTGGGGTGTTCCTCCTAAAGTCCACAGTCATCTCCACCGTTTTGAGCGTGTTCAGCTCCAGGTTGTTTTGACTGCACCAGACAGCCAGCTGTTCAACCTCCCTTCTGTATGCAGACTCATTGTCATCTTGTATGAGGCCGATGAGAGTGGTGTCATCTGCAAACTTCAGGAGCTTAACAGAGGGGTCCTTGGCATTACAGTAATTGGTATTGAGGGAGAAGAGTAGTGGGGAGAGCACACATCCCTGGGGGGCACCAGTGCTGATTGTGTAGGTGCTGGAAGTGAATTTCCCCATCTCTCAGAAGCTGCTGCCTGTCTGTCAGAAAGCTGGTAATACACTGACAGATAGACGTGGGAACAGAGAGCTGGTGTAGTTCAGTCTGGAGTATAGCTGGGATGATGATGTTGAAAGCCAAACTGATGCCCTGGTCTGTCCAGATGTTGCAGGATATGATGCGATCCCATGTTGACTGCATCCTCCACAGACCTGTTTGCTCAATAAGAAAATTGAAGGGGATCTAGAAAGGGTCCAGTGATGTCCTTCAGGTGGGCCAACACCAGTCTCTCAAATGACTTCATGACCACAGATGTCAGGGCGACAGGTTTGTAGTCATTAAGTCCTGTGATTTTTGGTTTCTTTGGGACAGGAATAATGATTGAGTGTTTGAAGCAGCATGGGACTTCACACTGCTCCAGTGATCTATTGAAGATCTGTGTGAAGATGGGGGCCAGCTGGTTAGCACAGGATCTAAGACACACGGGTGAAACGCCATCTGTGCCCTGTGCTTTCCTTGTCTTTTCTTTACGGAAGACATGGCACACCTCCTCTTCACAGATCTTAAGTGCAGGTTGAGTAGCAGGAGGGGGGAGGAGGGGGGTTGCAGGAGGTGTTGGTGTTTGTGTGAAGTGAAGGTGAAGGAAGAAGATGAACCAGACAGTGATCAGAGAGTCCCAAAGCTGCTCTAGGGACAGAGTGATATGCATCCTTTATTGTTGTGTAGCAATGATCCATTATATTACTGCCTCTGGTGGGGCATGCAATGTGCAGTTTGTATTTGGGCAGTTCATGTGTGAGGTTTGCTTTGTTAAAATCCCCAAGAATAATAATAACTGAGTCCAAGTATTGTTGTTCCCTGTCTGTGATCTAATCAGCCAGCTGTTGCAGCGCTGCATTCACGCATGCGTTTTGCGTGATATAAACACTGCAGACAAAGAGTGGATGTTTATCGTTTCAGTTTATTTACTCGCTGTAATGTTTGGACATTGTTTACTGTGGTTGCATGGCGTCTGGATATGCAATTGCATATGGGTCCGGGATGATGGGGGGCCCCAGAAGGCGATCGTTACTGAGGGGAAAAAATGATTGTTACTGAGAAGACCCAACAACCACCCAGGGGTAGCCTGAGGGTGCTCTTTGTATACGGGCCTAAACAAACCAAGTTACACCACCGGTTTACTGGTCGGTTTGTCATGGTTCAATGAAATTAGTTTATTTACTTGCTGTAATGCTTTTTTACTTGTGGTGTCGTGATTTAATGTATTAAACATTAGGTTACTAGGGGGATAATGTGCTTACTGATCGCGATGTTTAATAGTTTTCCGGTAAAGGTACTGTAACATGTTTAATGATAGCCTATTCATGACTTGGGAGTGTTTATAACATTGCTGTAATTTCAAGTATGTTTTTGAGTGTCTGCATCTCAAATTGTGTCCGCTTATTTGTTTTTGTGTTGTCACTTTTAATTGAGCGCATATTGAACAAATTTCAACAGTTTATCTGTTTAAATGCCATTATATGTAGAGTACGTTACCAGAAGGTATTTTCTCATGATTGGTATACAAATCTTAGTGTGTATCCATTGTGCAACTCTAAAGGAAACTGATTATTACATCATCTTTATATTAAATATGTTTGCATATTATATTAATGTTTAATAAAGTATACTTAACCATATTTACTGAATCTTCTATAGTGCTTGTAGTTTTTTTGTGCAAACCTACTATTGTTGTATTACAGTTTACTTGTGTTGTTCACAATAAAGCACTTTCTGAACTCGTATTAGCCAGATCGAGTATCATATATACTGTATGTAGTTCAATACATATTAATAATTGGGATATATGTAGGAACAATACAAGCATTATTGTGTAGGGGGGAAACACTTATATTTACATATTTTAATATCACTTAGTATTATGAGTGTTATCAAATTCAAACCAAGTAATATCTCGTTTTGAAATGTTTAATCAAATCGATGAGAACATTGCACATCATACCTCCAGCTGGCTCAGCAGATCGCTGTCTCCCGAGTGTTAGCAGGTGAGTGCTATGTGCTAAGCGGCTAAAACCATGAGATTCATCTGCGCAGTGTGCAGGCCTAAACACGACTAATGTAATAATATTCCTCCGCAAGTTAATTGCATTTTTAGGTTTCAACCACAGATGTGACAAAAATCGCACAGGGCACCTTTAAGTTATATTTATATATTTGTTGTTCTTTATCATTCTTTCATCCTTCTTTTTCCACGAATCCACTAAATGGCCTTACTCCCAGAGCATATGAGGTCTTCCAAATATTAAAGATTAATTTCTAGTCAACCACTGAAAACTGTACACTGCTTTTCAGAACAAAAAAGGTTTATTCACTAAACATCAAGTAACTGGATAAATTTTTTTGGTCCATTCCTCTTTCTTAATGCAAGACGATTTTTCAGTGACCTTTCTGCATACACACGTTTTAAATGTGTTTTTTTCTTGGCCCTGGGAGCCAGTGTTTGGGCACCTGCCTCTTCTCCCGATGGTTGGGGAGCCAGTGCATCTCCTTCAACCATGGGAGCCGGTGTTTGACACCCATCTCTTCTCCCAATGGTTGGGGGGCCGGTGCATCTCCTTCAGCCATTGAAGCCGGTGTTTGGGCACCCACCACTTCTCCCGATGGTTGGGGAGCCGGTCCATCTCCTTTAGCTGTAGGAGCCGGTATATCTTCCTAATGTGAAAAATAGACAGTAGAAAAGTTTAATACATGAAGAAATGGTGAACTAGGGCTGGACAATAAAATCTACATTTATCAACAAAAAAAAACATGATATTGATGAAAGGCTAAATATCGAAAATTACTTAAAAGCTTATGTCCACATCTAGATGATCAGGTGCATGTCACTAAAACACAAGTAGTTTGGCTTTCTGAGACAGTATAAAGTTGTTTAACATTAGCTGCCAGGGGTGCCAAGCATCCCATATTTAAGGGAACAGAATCACGTTTTGTATTGAATCCATATGAGATGCAGTTTCTCCCATATTTTGGCATCTTACACCCAAATGAATAAAATGAGGAATAAATAAATTTGAAATTTTGAACAGGATTTGGGGTAGTAGCGTGAGAACTGCTCCCCACAATTTAGACAGGGAAAAACAGGTGTGTGTGAGCGTTGGATAAGAGCAATATCAGAGACATCCACGTGAAGTCCGGTGGCATTTATTATGTGTTATGTTCAATAAAGGCGAGTGATAAGTTCTCAAGGCTGCTTTGCCTGTGTCCTTCATGCTGTGACAGCAGGCTAAGAGAGAGAGAAGCCAGGGGATGTATTTTTAACTTACTGTGACACTAACCCTGAACCGATTAAGCCAAATATGACTTACTGCGGTTATCTGTTCCAGAAATTTGGTTTGGGGTTAGTTCATTCAACTAAGAGTTTATGCGCATCCATGGTGAACACTGTTACGTCTGAAGACGTATTGTTCTATTTACCCCGTGTGTACGTGTGTGTGTGTCTTTTTCTTTCTTTCTCTTTCTGGCTCTTAGGTGGCTCCGCCCTTGGATCTGCCCTAATTGAACATGCTCTGGAATGTCCTTGGGGATTCGCTGACGGGAGAGGAGCGTCCTTTAAAAAGCACTGTGGAAACAGGCGTGTGGCAGTCTATATGTGATTAGTCAATTTGGTTTGATTCAGTGAAAGACAGAGCGTTGTGTAGACAGAGTGTTGAAACTGATTGAGAGTGAGCGTTATCATTGTTAGTGGATAACAGTGGTTCCCTATCTGTCACTCATTCGACGTTGTGTCGATGTAGTGACACTAGGGGTCACACTTGGGAGCTCTTTGATAAAAGGCCAATGAAAATTGGCAAGTGGTATTCGCATAACATTCCCCGGACATACGGGTATAAAAGGAGCTGGTATGCAACCACTCATTCAGATTTTCTCTTCGGAGACGAACGGTCGATGTTTACTGAGCTGACTGTTCATTCACCTCTGCTGGATCTGATGGCGCATTTCAGTGGCTTCTCCCTCCTCTACACTGATGCACTGCAGAGAACGCCTGTGGGCGCTTCGGCAGAAATAAGAGAGTATATTCTCTAAAAGAGTATATTTCTCTAAAAGAGCGGCACACACGGAATATCTTTTTAAAAATACCTTTCCGTTTGTGTGTTATTCCTGGTTGTGGTCGTTATCTCTCAACTTCTGATGGTCACGATCGCTGTCTTTCGTGTCTAGGCGCGACCCACGCAGAGTCAGCATTCGTGGATGGATGATGTACTCATTGCAAGAACATGACCATGGCAACGTTGCGGTTGCGGCTAAGCAAGCCACCCCAGCGGCTCCCTGCCTCGGTCCTTCTACCTACGGGTATGAGGCCAGCGCGACTAGCACTGGGGGCGATTTGGGAACCCCAATGGAACCACCTCCGCCGGGTATCCCCCCACAGACCTCCCATTCCCCAGCACGCTCCTCTGCCCCGATCGGGCTTCCAGATGAGTCCGCCGGCTCGTCTCACGGCGAGTTCGACCTCTTGTTCGGAGCCCGCAAAGCTGATGAGCTCTTGAGCACAGCATCGGAGAGCAGGCTCGTCCAGTCGGACCTGGAAGCCTCAGCTGGGCTCCCACCCTCGGGTGCGGTCGCGGAAATGATGGACATGCTTTCCCGGGCATCCGCAAGCGTCGGGCTAGAGTGGATCCCCCCACTCTCCCCTGAACCCTTGCGGCTCGATGATTGGTTCCTGGGCTCGCGGCGCCGCTCACAGCCACGCCCCGCTCCAGTTCCTTTCTTTCTGGAAGTGCACGAGGAGCTGACAAGGTCATGGGAGGCACCTTTTACTGCCTGGTCCCGATCTTTCAACTCCCCCGCCCTCACTACCCTCAATGGTGGGGCGGCCAGGGGCTATTCGGCAATTCCCCCAGTAGATAAGGCGCTCACAGTGCACCTATGCCCGCAGAGTGCCCAAAGCTCCCGTCCAAGGCCTGTAGGTTTACGTCGTCCCTGACGACCAAAGCCGACAGTGCCACTGGACAAGCCACCTCCGCCCTGCACGCCATGGCTCTCCTGCAAGTCTACCAAGCCAAGGTGCTAAAGGAACTGCACGAGGGTAGTTCTGCCCCGGGATTGATGCAGGAGCTGCGCTTGGCGACCGACCTCGCTCTTCGGGTGACGAAGGTCACAGCACGGTCTCTCGGGTGGGCGATGTCCACCTTGGTGGTCCAGGAGCACCACCTTTGGCTCAACCTGGTCGAGATGGGAGAGGCCGACAAGGCACAGTTCCTTGCTGCCCCATTTCCCAGGTTGGCCTATTCGGCGACACCTTCGAGGACTTCAGCAGCTCTCGACGGTGAAGCAGCAGATGGAGGCTATCCGGCACAACCTGCCCCGGCGCGGCTCAAGATCCTGCACCCTGCCTGCTCGTCGCCAAGTGCGTCCCCCTGCGGTGACTGTGCCAGCTCCGCTGCAGCCCGCCCCTTTGTCCCAGCCCCGGCGTGGAACCCACCGCAGGAAGCAGACGCCACCCGTCTCACGGCCGACTGCCAAGAACCCGCGAAAGGCTTCGAAGCGCCCCTGAGACGGGTGACCCAGGGATGATGAAACCCACTGCTTTGGAGCTGGTAAACAGACTACTCCATCCCCTGGTGGAGGACTGGGAGGAGTATCTTTTGTTGCCTTTTCCAGTTATGCCCTCCGAAAATTTTTATTATTTTTTTTTACTCAAGATGGCACCGAGTATGGCTGCTGCATTGCAAGCTCTGACACAACATGGTAGTGTTTTGTTTGTTTTGTTCACAATTCTTATGTTTTTTGTCTTGGATGTTGTCTGCCTTATTGTCTACGACAGACAAACACTTTTGGACATTGGTTCAGCAATTTCACACCATAAACCGGACTTCAAATTCCTCAATGCCAACCCGCTGTTTACAAACACGCAAGCGGAGCCCTTTGTCTGGGCAGTCCGGACACGGAAACGCAAAAGGAAACAGAGACGCCGTTCTCATCAGAGTAAGACGTCGCGCAAATCAACCCCCGCTACCCAGTATTCTACTGGCAAATGTTCAGTCTCTGGATAACAAGCTCTGCGAGCTGAAAGCACGGGTCTCTTTCCAACGAGAGACGAGGGACTGCTGCATTATCTGCCTTACGGAAACTTGGATGTCTGCGGAGATTCCAGACTCAGCCATTGAAACCGCAGGGTTCTCCGTGCGCCGAGTGGACAGAGCGAAAGACCTCTGATGACGACATCGAGCTTTACGCTGATAGCGTAATGTGTTTCATCAAAAAGTGCGTGGAGGATGTCATTCTGATCAGAAAAATACGGATCTATCCGAACCAGAAGCCATGGATAAATAGCAATGTTCACGCGGCACTTAATGTGCGGATCTCTGCTTTCAATTCTGGGAACGCGGAGGAGCATAAACTCAGCACGGCCACAACACGCCGTGGCACCTCAGGCTCTGCCCCGCCGCGAGACCCCACCCGCCAGTACGTCCGACGAGATTGTCCCCTTGGTCCCCCTTGCCCAGAGCTTGGACGTGTGGCTTGCGCTTTCCAATCCGTCGCAATGGCTGATTCGGACCGTCCGACTTGGCTACGCGATTCAGTTCACCAGGCATCCACCTGGGTTCAGCGGTATCCACTTCACCTCGGTGAAGGGCGAGTACGCTACTACCTTGCGCGCGGAGATCGCTACCCTCCTACGGAAGGATGCAATAGAGCCTGTCCCTCCGGCCGAAATGAAGAAGGGGTTTTACACCCCTATGGACCTGCAAGTACTGAACCGTGCTTTACACAGACCCGTTCAAGATGCTGATGCAAAAACGCATTCTAGCGAGCATCCGGTATCAAGATTGGTTCGCGGCGGTAGACCTGAAGGACACATACTTCCACATCTTGATTCTACTTCGACACAGACCATTCCTGCGGTTTGCATTCGAGGGTCGGGCGTATCAGTACAAGGTCCTCCCTTTCAACCTGTCTTTGTCCCCTCGCGTCTTCACGAAGGTCGCAGAGGCAGCCCTTGCCCCACTAAGGGAAGTGGGCATTTGCATCCTCAACTATCCCAATGATTGGCTAATCCTAGCTCACTCTCAGGATGTGTTGTGTGCACACAGGGACCTGGTGCTCTCGCACCTCAGCCGACTAGGGCTTCAGGTCAACTGGGAAGAGAGCAAGCTCCTCCTGATTCAGAGCATCTCTTTTCTCGGCTTGGAGTTGGACTCAGTCTCATTGACGGCGCGCCGCACGAACGAGCGTGCACAGTCGGTGCTGACCTGTTTGAAGGTGTTCAGACAGAAGACAGAGGTTCCACTGAAACAGTTTCAGAGGCTCCTGGGACATATGGCATCCTCAGTGGTGGCCACTCCACTCAGGTTGATGCATATGAGACCGCTTCAGCACTGGCTTCAGACTCGAGTCCCGAGATGGGCATGGCGCCACGGGACACATCGCATGGCCATCACGCCAATCTGTCACCTCCTCTTCAGCCCTTGGACCGACCTCACGTTTCTACGGGCAGGTGTTCCGCTAGAGCAGGTCTCCAGGCACGTCGTGGTTATGAAAGATGCCTCCAAAATGGGCTGGGGCGCTGTATGCAAAGGGCACGCAGCCGCCGGCTCATGGACGGGCATGTGTTAGTTCAGACAGACAACACGGCAACGGTAGCATATGTCAACCATCAAGGCAGTCTGTGCTCCCGTTGTATGTCACAACTCACCTGCCATCTCCTCCTCTGGAGTCAGCAGCACCTCAAGTCGCTGCGAGCCACTAACATCTCGGGCGACCTCAACACTGCAGCGGACGCGCTGTCATGGCAGGTTACCCTCAGGGGAGAGTGGAGACTCCACCCTCAGGTGGTCCAGCTGATTTGGAGTCAATTCGGGCAGATACAGGTAGACCTGTTCGCCTCCCGAGAATCCTTCCACTGCCTGCTCTGGTATGCCCTGACCGATGTACCTCTCGGTATAAGTGTGCTGCACACAGCTGGCCCCCTGGACTTTGCAAATATGCTTTTCCCCCAGTGAGCCTACTTGCACAGACCCTGTGCAAGGTCAGGGAGGACGAGGAGCAGGTCATCCTGGTAGAACCCTACTGGCCCACCCAGATGTGGTTCTCTGACCTCACGCTCTTCGCGACAGCCCCCCTCCCCTGGCGAATTCCCCTGAGGAAGGACCTTCTTTCTCAGGGACGGGGCACCATCTGTACCCGCGACCAGACCTCTGGAATCTCCATGTCTGGCCCCTGGATGGGACGCGGAAGACTTAAGCGGCCTACCACCCGCGGTGGTAGACACGATCACTCAGGCTAGGGCCCCCTCTACCAGACACCTGTATGCCATTAAGTGGCATCTGTTCGCTAAGTGGTGTTCTTCCCTACGCGAAGACTCCCAGAGATGTGCAGTTGGATCGGTGCTTTCCTTCCTGCAGGAGAGGTTGGAAGGGTGGCTGTCCCCCTCCACCTTGAATGTGTATGTAGCCGCTATAGCAGCACACCACGACACAGTGGACGGTAAGTCCTTAGGGAAGCACAACCTGATCATCAGGTTCCTGAGAGGCGCCAGGAGGTTGAATCCCTTCCGACCGCACCTCGTTCCCTCATGGGACCACTCTGTAGTTCTTCAGGGTCTACGGAGAGCCCCCTTTGAGCCCTTGCAGTCAGCTGAGCTTAAGGCACTCTCTTTGAAGACTGCCCTCCTGACTGCACTCACTTCCATCAAGAGGGTTGGAGACCTGCAAGCATTCTCTGTCAGCAAAATGTGCCTGGAGTTCGGTCCAGGCTACTTTCAAGTGATCCTGAGACCCCGACCAGGCTATGTGCCCAAGGTTCCCAAGGTGGTGAAAATGCAAGCGCTGCCCCAGGAGGAGGCAGACCCAGCCCTGACATTGCTGTGTCCAGTGCGCACTTTACGCATCTATTTGGATCGCAAGCAGAGCTTTAGAGCCTCTGAGCAGCTCTTTGTCTGCTTTGGTGGACAGCAGAAAGGAAGCGCTGTCTCCAAGCAGAGGATCGCCCACTGGCTCATTGATGCCATAACAATGGCATATCACGCCCAGGACGTGCCGCCCCTGGCAGGGCTATGTGCCCATTCTACCGGGGGTGTAGTGGCCTCCTGGGCCTTGACCAGTGGTGCCTCTCTAACAGACATTTGCAGAGCAGTGGGCTGGGCAACACCCAACACCTTTGCAAGGTTCTACAATCTCCGGGTGGAACTGGTTTCGTCCCGTGTAGTGGCACGCACAAACAGGTAAGTCTCGGACAGCTGGCCGGGTGTATCGCTTGCGCATAGCGCCTTTCACCTCCCCTGAGCTGAAGACATGCGCTGTTGACTCCCAGTAGTTTGCGGAGAAACTCGCTGCCGACTCAGTACATGTGCTAACTAAGCCCTGCACTGGGGTAGGTGCTCCGCATTTGGTGGTTCCCCGTAGGTAACCCCATGCGATGTATATCTTCCGTTAGTTCGTTTCCCTGTTGGTAAACTACGTCTTCCTTAAGCAGTGGCCCCTCCGCCCCAGTCACCATGCTCATAGAAACTCCTCCTTTTTTGGGGGGAGAGGAAAAAAAAAGAGGATAAGAGGCCACGACAGCCTGTCTCTATCTTTTGGGCAGTCGACTTGTCCCCAAAGGGCCGTTCGAAACTCATAACAGCATTGGGGGAGGTTATGTGTCGGCCTGGTGCGCTGGCTATGAGGCACACAGTGGTCTGCCCATCACACTCAGCCAGTCCACATAACACAGTTCAGCCAGTTGCGGTGTTTCGTATACGAACCCCTAGTGACACTACATCGACACAACGTCGAGTGAGTGACAGGTAGGGAACGTCCTGGTTACTTGAGTAACCTCCGTTGCCTGATTCCTGACACAATGCTGAACTACACGCTGAAATGGCCAGGACCTTGTCTCGGCTCCTCAGCACAAAACCTGAATGAGTGGTTGCATACCAGCTCCTTTAATATACCCGTATGTCCGGGGGAGTGGTATGCAAATACCACTCACCAATTTTCATTGGCCTTTTATCAAAGACCAGAGGTGTCTCAGGCTCCTAAGAGTGACCCTTAGTGTCACTACATCGACACAACCTCTTGTTCCCTCCATCAGGGAACGGAGGTTACGCAAGTAACCAGGATGTTATATTCTTGGTTTCTGATTATCTTGTTTAGTGATCCCTTTTTCCTAATAATGTTGATTCCTCTGATTTTGTCCTGATCTATCTGTTTACCTGTTTGTACTTTGTTCTTTTATTGTGAGAGTTTCAAGAGTGTTGCCCTTGAGTGTAAATATTGTAAATAGTGTATATAACAGTGTATATATTTTTTTTCCTTTATCACAAAAGCAGTAGGGGTTGGGTGCCTTTTCTTTTCTCTTCTCTGTATATTTTCTCCTGTTTTGTGTACAGTCAGGAAGTTAAGGAATACCACTGTATTTTCTTTTGTTTATTTTCCCTGGAGGTTATTTTGTTGATCTTGGTTTAGCCAGTGACATTTTGTGTTTATTATTTTGGCCCAGGCTCAACCCTGAAGAGTTGCTTCATTATTATTTGTGTAGCATCAGAGCTAAAAATAAAACAAGGAAATGGTTTTAAGTGGTTTCAGAACTCTTTATTTATGTTTCCTCTCTGACCCTAGACCGGGGTTATAACAACACAGAGTCAGTATGGAAATGGACACTAAGAAGAATCGTGCCATACTTCAGTGACGCAGTTCTTCATTTTAATGACTGTGAACCAGCCTGTACTCACAAAAATAGTATGGCTGTATAAATTTAGTTTAGCTTCAGCCGTGCCGTGACCCTAGAGAGGATAAGCAGTATAGAGAATGGATGGATGGATGGATGGTCTACAGCAAAAGTGCAGCACCCCCAATAACCTATTTAACGGAGCTGTCAACACTGGAAACTCAGAAGGCTTGGCTTCAGTTGATGGACGCCACATTTATATTTTTGAGGAGCTGCAGATATACAATCAAGGCACTAAATTTTCCTCTTTCGTTTGACACAAAACTATATTATACATTATTAAATTGTATGCATACAATTATTTTATTTAGTGTCATGCTTGTGATTTATTCGTTATGTAGACTGTTTAGATCAAGAAATATTCAGAAACAGTTGCAGTTGTATACCATTTTATTTTTCTGTTTAACTTTTATTAGACCGTATCTAAATAAAAGAATGCTTGGTAATATTATTTTTTAAAATGAGTGAAATCACTGCCTTTTCTGAATTTATACTAAATGCAGTTTCAAGTTTTTCATCTGCAAAACAAAATTAATAAAACATTTTAACTTGCAACATTACAGAATAAAAGGACATTAAATCAAGATGGTGTAATCAAGAAAAAAAATATTTGACAAAATTACAAAAATAAGGATGAATGATGTTTGACAGGTAACACGTTTTATTCTTACCACAGCATAGCCGCCACACAATCCGGCATACATTGCAACTGGCAAACCTTGCTCTCTTAAGACAGCGCAGCCAGCGACAAGAGTCGGGACAAAAGGAAGTGGTGTAATTTAAAAAGTTTGTATGACAGACCTTTGTTAATTACTTTTTACTTTGTGAATATAAATATGTAAACATGCAATGTAAAGTTCTGAAGAGTGCAAGCTTGAACAGAGCTGCAAAAAACTTGAAAAGTGCCTTTGAGTCGTTGCGCAGCACCGGCTTCAATCTCATGTTTTTCCCGTCTGTCTAAAATAATATTTACACATATCATATGTAGATTAATGAAACTAAAATCCCTAATTTAATCAACCTTCAGGTTGAGAGATGTCCGTTCCTAAACACAGTAGGCTATGATTGCGTTACACAGCGGCTCTTTTGTTTTTCCTGTCTGTTTAAAATAATTATTAAATGTGAATTGGTTATTTGCTATACATCTAAATTACTTCTGATTGTTGATGGCTTAGAAATCTGAATTAAATTACTTTAGATGTTTAAAATACGCTCTCAAAACTCATAAGTTCGTAATCTTTTTCCCATCCATCCAAAATAAAAGTATAGGCTATTATCAACAAATATCATAATGTATGTGAATTGATTACTACACTCTAAAAATGCTGGGTTAAAATGAACCCAATCTGGGTTCATTTTAACCCAGCATATTGATTTGCACTAATGCATCAATTTGTCCACGCTGACTCTGAAGAAACTGTTCACTCGACAAGGGGAGAGGTGCATTGTTTCAACTGTCTGCCACCAAGCCATTAACCCAGCGGCTGGGGCTGGGCAATACAAAATCTACCCAGCATGAGAACTTAACTGACCCAACAGACTCAACCTAGCATTTGGGTAGAAACAAAAATAGCCCAGCATTTTTTTAATGTATATGAGTTTTTTGTTTTTTGGGGGGATACATTTATCGGGCTAATGGTCGTGTGTCTCTTCTGTGAGAGAACTGCAGCTCTGCTCAGAAAATAGCTATCTCTGGGCAAATATATTATATATATATATAAATATAAGTTTTCTTTAAAAAGGCCATAAATTATATATTTTTTGAACTGATTAGTATAACTAATTTGGTCTTGGAGGACCACAGTTACATCACAATGGTATATAATTTACATAGACCCCCAAACCTTTATTAGGTGCTTCAGTCGTCTGCAATTAGTCAGAGTACAGAAACCCTGCGTTGAGAATTGGCATCCAGCAAACACTGGTATTTGTTGCAGTCTCGTTATTTATTCTTTCCTTTATCTAATTATTTTGTGTTTGTTTGTATGCAGACCTATACAAAATATGTTTAATTTGCTTTTGTGTTTTCCATAATCTCCTGATTATTTAGTTTTCTACTTCACACAGGGCTGCGGAGTTCAGTATGAGCTGGTGGCAAAAATATAGGCTCAATGCCTATTAACTATCCACTCCGGTCAAAGAAAGCTGCGTCCTCTACTGCCTTGCAAATGACATTAAATAACTTTTTGTAATCAAGTTTCAGTGCTTCTGCCAAATAAAGTACCCCAAATGTCGATGCTTATCAAAATTGCAATCTTCTAAATTATCCATATTTCTTGGTAAATAATCTATTGTTTTTTTTTTTTCTGTGTCCAAACACCACAAACACAGCACACAGCCTCCAGTATCAACACGAACACGAACCACTGATTTGATTACTTGTAATCTTAAAATGTACATAGAAATTATATAACGTGTTAAACTTAAACAATTCAAATGTATCCTTTATTTGTATTTATTCTATATTTATTGATTTATAGCCACACTGTAAAACATCTTTACATATAGTGATTTACACCTTTGCAACCCCACCCACATTTCACAGCCTGGTAATCACATAACTGAACAACAATTGAAAACGAGGTCCGTAACACTTTACAGTTACATTTTCAGAACATACCAATGAAAATGCAAAAATAAAAACAATGAAACCAAATTTTAATTTTTCATTTTTTGTTACTTGAATGCATAATTGCCATTTTATCCCCTTTGGGGTAATTTTACTTTTTCTAAATTGTGACTTCAGAAATTATTATTGCAATAAATTACACCTAATTGATTTTCTATTTTTGTGTCTTGCGATTTGCACTGTGGGCTGTACAGTAAGCACTGTGGTGTGGGTTGGGAAATGATGGCCACGGACTGCTTTTACTGCAGGGACGTTGAGTAGTAGTTTAAAGCAGGGATTAAAAATGGTTCAAAGAATGAAAACGAAAATTCAGAATATGAAGTGATTTCTCTCATTTTAAAAATCATATTACCAAGCATTCTTTTATTTCAATCTATAGTCTAATAAAAGTTAAACAGAAAAAATAAAATGGTATACAACTGCACCTGTTTCTGAATATTGCTTGAGAAGTCTATTGCTATAAAGTCTACATAATGAAAAAAAAAAAAAAATCACAAAGAAGACCCTTGTAAATAAAATAATTTTATATATAGCGACAGCCTTGAATATCCCTGCAGCTCAGCAAAAATAGAAATGGATGCCCGTCAACTGAAGGCACACCGTCAGAGTTTCCAGTGTTGTTTAAACTTTATTTATTGGCTTTTTTCACAAAGAACCTCTACGTACACATACACATTCACACACGTACCATAACAGTAACATCAAACAATAACTCATATATATATATATATATATATATATATATATATATATATATATATATGACATAAATATCAACTTTCAGTGTCCCTTCCTGACCTCTATTGAGTTATCCAATGTTTTAGTATGCCATATGCTGTCAAAAACTAGTTCAACATAGATAATTAATTTGATATATAGGAAATGTGTATGATAGATCATTACGGGGGGCTGGTGTTGATGGATACCTCAACACTCTATTCTTTCCTTTATTTCTTTTCCTGATTTACTTGCTAGGACTTAGGGAAGACCTTAGCTCTTGTCAGAAAATTTTATATAATTGAAGTGATTTATAAAAGGTTGCCAGATTTTGTAAAAATGTTCTTCATGTTTTTTTCAGGAAGAATTTGATTTTCTCTTGTTCCAAGTGTTTCATCACGTCTCTCATTAGATTTGAGTATGTTGGTGCAGCTTTCTTTTTCCAATTTAGCAAGATTAATCTTTGTGCCAGTAGGCTAACGAAAGATACCATATTGTGTTCCACATTTTTTTTAAATTATGTTAGAATCTATAATTCCTAGAACCACCATCAAGGGATCTAAATCAATAGGCCTATCCAATATTCTTGATAAGGTCAGAAAAATATTGCTCCAGTAGTTTGATATCTTTGGGCAACTCCAGAACATATGAGCTAAGGATGCCGGTGCAAGCCCACAGTGGTCACATGAAGGGTCTGTATCTGGAAATATTTTATTGAGCTTTTGTTTAGACCAATGTAAATGGTGTATTATCTTAAATTGTAAGAGGCCATGTCTTGCACACACTGATGAGCTATGAATCTGTTTTAGGGCTACCTGCCATTGCGCTTCTCCAATTTCCCTACCTAAATCGTCCTGCCAGGCTAGTTTCAGGTGTTCCAGAGTTGTTGTGCATGTCAACTGAGACAGTTTTTCATAAATATATGATATACCTCCTTTGCTGTGGGGATCTCGCAGAAGTATCAATTCCATTAAGGACTGGTTTGGGGAATTAGGATATGCTGGATTGTTTTATTTAACAAAGTTTCGCACCTGTAGATATTTAAAATAAATGTATGTTATGTTTATTTTGTACCTGCTCAAATGATGTAAATATTTTATTAATAAATATGTCTATAAAGTTCTGAATTCCTTTTTCAAACCAATCATCAAATATTGTATTGTTAAATGAGGGAGCAAAAGAGTGATTTTTGTTGAGAGGGCTTTGGAGAGAATCTGCTTGCCATCCAAAAAAAGTTCGAACCTGAGACCAAATCTTGAGTGTGTGCGAAACTACTGGATAGTCTAATGACTCAAGACATACCTTGGGTAGAGCTGAGAATAGCAAAGCTGAAAGAGAGGAGGGAGAGCAACTTGCCCTTTCTATGCTTAACAATAATTTAGGTTGTTTCTGTAGCCAGTAGGCCATTATCCTTATATTACTCACCCAGTAATAAAGCTGAAAATTTGGTAACCCCATTCCTCCTTCTGATTTGGGCCTCTGCAAAAGTGCCTTCTGGGTATTTTCCTATTCCAAATAAATTCTGAGATCATTTTATCTAGGCTGTGAAAAAAAATATTTTTTGATATATACTGATATACATTGATATAAGAATAGAAATTTTGGGAGGGTGGTCATTTTAATAATATTAATTCTTCTAGCTAATGATATAGGAATATGGGACCATCTCTGCAGATCCTGCATTGTTTGTTCGAATAGTTTTGAAAAGTTTTCCTTATAAAGATCTGCAAATATCTTAGAAACATTGATTCCTAAGTATTTAAACTGGGCTGAAACTTTAAATGGTATGGTTTCAAAAGATTGTTGATCAGCTAGATCATTAGTCGGAAACAATATACTTTTACCTATATTTAGCTTTTATCCTGATATTCGTCCAAATGTTCTTAAAATAGAGATTATCACTGGAACTGACTTAGAAGGGTTGGAAATGTATAATAACAAATCATTTGCATATAACGACACTTTGTGCTGGAGAAGCTTAATTGCAGTTTTAATGGGGCATGATCAGATAAAACAATGGCTTCATAATCAATATACTTTACTGTTGAAAGTAATTTAGAATCCAAGAAAAAGTATTCAATCCTGGAATAGGATTTGTGTTTGTTGAGAGAAAAAAAAAAAAGAGTATTTATGTTGAGTTGGGTGTATATTTCTCCAGAGGTCTATTATATTCGCTGATTTAAAAAAGTTCTGGATCAGTTTGGCTGATTTAGACAAAGGCTGCCATCTGCTTGATGATCTGTCTACTGTTGGATCTATCACTAAATTCAAATCCCCTCCTAGAATTAGGTTGTGGCTGTGAAGGTTGGGTAAGATAGCTAACACTGAACGTATAAACATCTCATCATCATAGTTGGGGGCATATACGTTTGCCAGTGTTACTAAGGTATTATTGAGTTTTCCAGTTACTATAATGTATCTCCCATTTGAGTCCAAAATAACATCAAACAGAGTAAAAGACAAACTGCACCAAACTTTCTTCACCTGTCTTAAAGGATCCCACCATATTTTTGCCTACGATCTACACTATATTGCCAAAAGTATTCACTCATCTGCCTTTAGACGCATATGAACTTAAGTGACATCCCATTCTTAATCCATAGGGTTTAATATGATGTCGGCCCACCCTTCGCAGCTATAACAGCTTCAACTCTTCTGGGAAGGCTTTCCACAAGGTTTAGGAGTGTGTTTATGGGAATTTTTGACCATTCTTCCAGAAGCGCATTTGTGAGGTCAGACACTGATGTTGGACGAGAAGGCCTGGCTCGCAGTCTTTGCTCTAATTCATCCCAAAGGTGCTCTATTGGGTTGAGGTCAGGACTCTGTGCAGGCCAGTCAAGTTCTTCCATACCAAACTCGCTCATCCATGTCTTTACGGACCTTGCTTTGTGCACTGGTGCGCAGTCATGTTGGAACAGGAAGGGGCCATCCCCAAACTGTTCCCACAAAGTTGGGAGCATGGAATTGTCCAAAATCTCTTGATATGCTGAAGCATTCAGAGTTCCTTTCACTGGAACTAAGGGGCCAAGCCCAGCTCCTGAAAAACAACCCCACACCATAATCCCCCCTCCACCAAACTTCACAGTTGGCACAATGCAGTCAGACAAGTACCGTTCTCCTGGCAACCGCCAAACCCAGACTCGTCCATCAGATTGCCAGATGGAGAAGCGTGATTCGTCACTCCAGAGAACACGTCTCCACTGCTCTAGAGTCCAGTGGTGGCGTGCTTTTCACCACTGCATCCGACACTTTGCATTGCACTTGGTGATGTATGGCTTGGATGCAGCTGCTCGGCCATGGAAACCCATTCCATGAAGCTCTCTACGCACTGTTCCTGAGCTAATCTGAAGGCCACATGAACTTTGGAGGTCTGTAGCGATTGACTCTGCAGAAAGTTGGTGACCTCTGCGCACTATGCGCCTCAGCATCCGCTGACCCCGCTCTGTCATTTTACATGGCCTACCACTTCGTGGCTGAGTTGCTGTCATTCCCAATCGCTTGCTGTCATTCCCAATCATCCCCACTTTGTTATAATACCACTGACAGTTGACTGTGGAATATTTAATAGCGAGGAAATTTCATGACTGGACTTGTTGCACAGGTGGCGTCCTATCACAATACCACGCTGGAATTCACTGAGCTCCTGAGAGCGGCCCATTCTTTCACAAGTGTTTGTAGAAGCAGTCTGCATGCCTAGGTGCTTCATTTTATACACCTGTGGCCATGGAAGTGATTGAAACACCTGAATTCAATTATTTGGATGGGTGAGCGAATACTTTTGGCAATATAGTGTATGTTGGGAAAGGACAAAATGCAAGTGAATGAATATCCTTGCATCCACCAAAAAAAAAAAAAAAAAAAAGAAAGACTGAGAAATATATTTACATATAATAACATTCAACCCGGTATGAACTCTGAACACCCCACCCCCCGCCACTTCCCAAACAAGTAGTAGGGGAAAAACAAACTTACCCAAAGGCACATTGCTGTTTTCTACAGCTTGAGAAGAAGAGAAAGAAGAAAAAAAAAAACTAAACTTGGTTTTCTCCGATCCTCTTTGACGTATATCTTATTTGACACATCTGAACCTCAGTCCCTTACTGAATTTAACTGTTACCATAAAGCAGGAACAAGTAACATCAAAAATATAAATATTAAGTCCCTTTTGTATATCACATATCTATTTATCATAAATCCAGTGTTTCTGCTTATTAACTGTGTAGTCACTTAGGCCTGTTCATTTCACATTGACTTTGTTATGGCGCAATGTCTCACCCAATAAGCGATATCAACCTCTTATAAAGTTATTCATAAGTTTATGAGCTAGTATCAAACTGTATCCATTAACGATACTTGCTTGGATGTCAGTTCCCTTTAGCAATCTTCTGATTGAAGAAATTTTTGGCAGCTCATGGAGAGTCAAAGGAGTGTCTAATCCTGTCCACAGTGATGCTGAGTCTGGCTGGTTAAAATAGGCTGTATGCAACGTTGGCATCTCTAAGATTTTTTTTCACTGGATTGAAAGCTGCACGCAATCTGCAGATCTCTGGGCTCATGTCTGGAAAAAATGTGTACCTGGGCTCCCATGTACGTGAGTCTGCCTCTTGCCTTGCCTAGATCCAATATCTAGTTTGACCATGTAGTAATGTAGGTGAACGGGTATGGCTCAGGGCCTCTCCTCTTTAGTCGGTCTCGGGGCTAGAGTGTGATGCGCTCTGTCTATCATCACTGGAGAATTGAAATCAGCAGCACCCAGCACCGTAGGGAAAAATTCCTTAAGGAATCTGATCATGTCCCCTCCTTCGGCTCCTCCTTTAATGCCAACTATTCTAAGTTTTATTTCCTGCTTCTGTTTTCTAGATCCAGGCATTTTTCCTGTTGTTTCTTACATTACTTAGTGATTGCTTGTTGTGATTGTTCCAGCGCTGTTACCCTATCCATCGTTTCGCTGAGTGTGTTACCCATTTCCTCATAGTTACTGGCTGCTTCTGCTCAAATTTAGATCTTTCTCCCATAATCTCTTAAGAGAAGTTGAAGTTCCATCTCCCAGACTCTGAATTAGTAGGGAGTAATACACCGATGCCTCATGACCTTTTCCAAAAGCAGTAATCACCTCTCCCAGAGTGTCTGCCGCTTTAGGAGGGTGTAAACCACTCCAAAAACCAGTACAGAGCCACCTGCCCACATCACTCGAAAACCGTTTTATTAAGGGGTCAAAATTAACTCTAACTAAATCACACAAATTTGCTGGAAATAAAATACCCAAATACTTAATGCCCTGTTTGGGCCACTGGAAAACACCCGGCTGGAAAGCCGTTTCTGGGCAGTACACTGTCAGAGCCAAAGCTTCAGATTTATACCAATTGACTCTATATCCTGAAAACTTAGAAAAGGAATTAATAATTCTGTGGAGGCAAGGCATAGATCTACTGGGGTCAGAGACAAATAATAGAATATCATCTGCGTAAAGCAAGAGTTTATGCGCCATACCTCCCGCCACCACCCCTGGAAAATCATCCTCCTTTCTTATCGCGGTTGCTAATGGTTCCAGGGCAAGACAGAACAATAATGGGGAAAGAGGGCAACCCTTCCGGGTGCCCCTATCCAAAGCAAAATAACCTGAAATTAATCCATTTGTTTGTACCGCTGCTACTGGGTGTCTATAAAGTAACTTAATCCATCAAATAAACGTACTCCCGAACCCCTATATTTCCAAAACCTTAAAAAGATAATCCCATTCTACCATATCAAACGCATTTTCGGCATCAAGATTGTTCATTCACTACTGACCACATGATATTGATGAGACGCCTAATGTTATCAGAAGAGCTAAAGCCCCGAATAAACCCCACCTGATCTATATGTATAAGTGATGTCATAACTTTACTTAATCGATTAGCCAAAATTTTTGACAACATTTTTACATCTAACTGGATCAAGGAAATTGGATGGTAACTTTTACACTCGCTTGGATTTTTGTCCTTTTTAAGAATCAGACTGATCCGGGCTTGTGTCATGGTTGGAGGGAGCTTTCCATTCTTTAATGATTCCATATAAACTTCTAACAAAAGTGGAGCCAGTTCTGTGACATAAGATCTAAAAAATTCAGCAGCAAAACCATCTGGCCCCGGAGCTTTGCCTGTAGGTAGGGACTTAATTACCTCGTCAAGCTCCTCCAAGGTTATCTCAGAATCAATACAATTTCTTTGCTTAGTTGTCAGTTTAGGAAGTTCTAATGGTTCCACAAAGTTTCTAATATCTTCATCAGTAGACGAAGACGTAGAACTTTAAAGATCAATATAGAACTCTTTAAAATCATTATTAATATCAGTGGCCGAGGTAAATATTTCACCACCAGCAGATTTCACTGAGGGAATAGTATAAAAAGACTCTCTCTGCATTATATATCTAGCCAAAAGCTTCCCTGCTTTGTCCCCTGACTCAAAGTATGACTGTCTTGCCCTGAATAACCAAAACTCCACTTTCCGCGACAAAATAGCATTATATCTGTATTTCAATCTAGTCAATTCTCTGAGGCCATAAGATGACATTCTCTGCCTCTGCACTTTTAATATTCTCTTCCAACTCCAAAAGTTCTCGTGCTTTGGATTTTTTTGTTATTAAAATTTGTATTGATTCATAAATTAACACAAGAAATACAACAACATCTATATAATGAATCAAAAACTTTTAACATTAAACCCCCACTATATCCCCTCCCCCTACCAAACTCTCAAACCACCCTGACCCCCCCACGAACACCCCTGTGGTCAATAGAATATAGACACACACACACAGAAAACTAAAACAACAACATAAAATAACATACAATAATCAAGTATAATAATAATTTAAAAAAAAAATTAAAATAATTTAAAAAAAATGTTTTTTTTTTAAATTAAAAACAAAATTTTTAATTACTCCCTCCACCGCCCCACCTCGAGATTCCCTCAAAAATGCTAAATAATTGCCCCATTTCTTATTGTAAGTTTCCCTAACCCCCATCCTAATACTCGACCCCTCCTCGAAGGCAGCCACCCTCCCCATCTCCGCGCACCACTCCGGGAACGAGGGTGCTCCATCCGACTTCCAACTCCTCAAAATAACCTGTCTACCAATCATCACACTGGTCAAAATCCAGTCCTTCATGTGCTTATCTACCAAATCCATGACCTCCCTATCACCCAAAATACAGAGTCTGGGGCAGAACAAGACCTGAGTGCCCAACACATCACACACAAAACTTTGCACCTTCAGCCAAAATTCTTGGATCTTAAGGCACCCCCAAAAAACATGGATGGTGTCTCCATCTTCAGTATGGCATCGCCAGCAGATGGGTGTGTCCTTAAGACCAAGCCTATACAATCTAGAAGGGGTCCAATAAAATCTATGTAAAATCTTAAATTGCATAAGGCGAACCCTTGCATCTCTAGATGCAGACTTTATGTTTTTTAGAATCTTTGTCCACACTCCCTCCTCCAATACCAAGTTTAAATCTTTCTCCAATAATCTTTTAAGAGAATTTAAAGCTCGGTCCCCCAGACTCTGAATTAACAAGGAGTAATACACTGATGTCTCATGACCCTTCCCAAAAGCAGCAATCACCACTTCCAGAGTATCTGCCGCTCTAGGGGGGGTGTATGCTACTCCCAAAAACAGAGCAGAGCATGTGGCGCAGCTGTAAATACTTATAAAACTGAGATCTGGGAATCCCAAAATGTTGAACCAAATTTTCAAAAGATCTCAATACCCCACCCTCATATAGGTCACCAAGTGCATTAACCCCCCTCACAATCCCATCTGACCAACAGAAAGGGGACTTATTAATGCATAGTTTAGGGTTCTGCCATATGCTCGAGGCAACATTTAAATAAATATCAGAATTAAACACTCTGGACACTTCTGTCCATATCAAGTGTAAATGCAAAATAACGGGGTGCGACTTAACCTCTCCAGCTAGTTTAAACGAAAAGCTTTGCAGTGGCGAGATAGGGGCAAGAACTTCCTTTTCAATACAAAACCAGGGAGGAGCTCTCTCAGGTGGAAGCGACCAATGAACCAAATGTCTAAGACTGAATGCATATTAATAAAATAAAATCTTGGGTAGGCCTAACCCACCTTTGTCAATTGGCCTATGTAATTTACTGAAATTTAACCTGGGACGCTTACCATTCCAAATGAAGGACTTCACTATGCT
This sequence comes from Myxocyprinus asiaticus, assembly GCF_019703515.2. Taxonomy (NCBI): domain Eukaryota; kingdom Metazoa; phylum Chordata; class Actinopteri; order Cypriniformes; family Catostomidae; genus Myxocyprinus; species Myxocyprinus asiaticus. Next base: position 96,697 of record NC_059344.1, read on the forward strand.
ATCAAATTGCTTAAAATAAGAGAGAGGGACATCTACAGGGAGAGATTGTAGCAGATAGTTAAATTTTGGTAACATTAACCTTCCCAATCATCGATAAGTGTAATGAAGCCCACCTGTCCACATCATTCGAAAATCTTTTTATTAAGGGATCAAATTAACTCTGACTAAATCAGACAAATTTGCTGGGAATAAAATTCCCAAATACTTAATTCCCTGTTTGGGCCACATGAAGGCGCCTGGCTGGAAAGCCGTTACTGGACAGTATGCTGTCAAAGCCAAAGCTTCGGATTTAGACCAATTGACTCTGTATCCTGAGAATTTGGAAAAGGAGTTAATAATTTTGTGGAGGCAATGCATGGATCTAGTGGGGTCGGAGACGAATAATAAAATATCATCTGCGTAAAGCAGAAGCTTATGCGCTACACCTCCCTCCGTCACCCCTGCAAAATCATCCTCCTTTCTTATCGCGGCTGCTAATGGTTCCAGGGCAAGACAGAACAATAACGGGGAAAGAGGGCAACCCTGCCGGGTGCCCCTATCCAGAGTAAAATAATCTGAAATTAACCTATTTGTTTGTACCGCTGCTACAGGGTGTCTATAAAGTAACTTAATCCAACCAATAAATGTATTCCCGAACCCATACCTTTCCAAAATCTTCAAAAGATAATCCCATTCTACCATATCAAATGCCTTTTCGGCGTCAAGAGAGATGGCAGCAACTGGAGATTGTTCATTTGCTACTGACCACATGATATTGATGAAAGGCCTAATATTATCAGAAGAACTACGGCCTCGAATAAACCCCACCTGATCTATATGTATAAGAGATGTCATAACTTTACTTAATCGATTAGCCAGAATTTTGGACAACATTTTTACATCTAACTGGATCAGCGAAATTGGGCGGTAACTTTTACACTCGCTTGGATCTTTGTTCTTTTTTAGAATCAGACTGATCCGGGCTTGTGTCATGGTTGGCGGAAGCTTTCCATTCTTTAATGAATCAGTATAAACTTCTAACAAAAGTGGCGCCAGTTCTGTAGCATAAGATTTGAAAAACTCAGCGGCAAAGCCATCAGGCCCTGGAGCCTTGCCTGTAGGCAGGGACTTAATTACCTCATCAAGCTCCTCCAAGGTTATCTCAGAATCAAGAGAGTTTTTTTGCTTATTCGTCAGTTTAGGGAGATCTAATGGTTCCACAAAGTTCCTAATATCTTCATCAGTAGACGAAGACGTGGACCTATAGAGATCAAGATAGAACTCTTTAAAAGCATTATTAATATCAATAGCCGAGGTAAATATTTCACCACAAGCAGATTTCACTGAGGGAATGATAGAAAAAGATTCTCTCTGCTTTATATATCTAGCCAAAAGTTTTCCTGCTTTATCACCTGACTCAAAGTATGACTGTCTTGCCCTGAATAACCAAAACTCCACTTTCTGTGACAGAATAGTATTATATCTGTATTTCAAACAAGTCAATTCTCTGAGGCCATCAGATGACATACAGCGCTTCAGCTCTGCCTCTGCACTTTTAATATTTCCTTCCAACTCCACAAGTTCTTGTGCTTTGGATTTTTGATGAATGAGGCATACTGTATGATCCAACCCCTAAGAACCGCCTTAAGTGCCTCCCAAGCCACGGCCACAGAGGATACCGAGGACCAGTTGGTCTCCATATAAACATTGATTTCGGTCTTTAACATTTGTTGGAAATCAGGATTTTGCAACAGGGATACATTAAAGCGCCAACTATATGATTTCTTTTTCTCCATATGTGGCAACATCTCCAAACTCACCAGGGCGTGATCTGAGACTAAGATGTTTCCAGTTGAACAATCAACAACAGATGAAATGAGGGACTTAGATATCAAAAATAAATCTTTATAGAATAAATCTTATGGACTGATGAAAAAAATGTATAGTCCCTATCAGATGGGTTCAGAAGTCGCCAAATATCCGCAAGACCAAGATTTTTACACATACTGTGAAGTGTCACTGTTGCTCTAGGGTGCTTGCACACTTTTGCTTCACTATGATCAAGGACTGAATCCATCAAAATATTAAAGTCTCCTCCCAATATTATATCATGAGGGGTGCCAGCGGCTTGCAACATCCCTTCAAGATCTATAAAAAAGCCCTGACCATCAGCGTTAGACGCATAAATATTAGCCAAAATCAACCTTTGCCCCTGAATTTCAGCTAAAACAATAATGACTCTTCCTAATTTATCTTTAATCTGTTTGAGAAATTTGAACTGCAGATGTTTATTAATCAATATAATGACTCCCCTACTCTTACTTGAGCCAACACTAAAGAAAACATGTCCACCCCATATCTTCCCAAATTTTTCAGCTTCCTGCGGAGAAAGATGTGTTTCTTGAAGAAACACAATATCATATTTCTTACATTTAAGAAGAGTAATAACCTTCCTTCTTTTTATGGGGTGCCCCAACCCATTCACATTCCATGTGGAGAGAGGCATCTTATTCATATTAACATTTGACATATTGATATAATAAAAATAAATAAATTGTGTGTCAAAAACAAGATTACACAGACCACATTCCCCATTAATGCAACAATCAAACCCTGAATTTCCCCCCGATCAAAACAAACAGAAAAAAGAAAAACATGCGCATTAACCCTGTGCACGACAGCGCCAACCGGCGTCAATCCCTTAAAACTCAAAGAGTCCATGTACGCCTACGAGAGCCCCCGCGACAACTTCGCCATTGGATTGCTCAAGTCCGGTGCTTCTATACAAATTTTGTAAGGCAAAATTACATAACAGAAAATATTTTGTAAAACAGATCCCATCCAACAGGCAGAATAACAGGAAAAACATGTAGACTCATTCACAGAACCATCTCGAAGGTGTGTTCCTCCACAAAATAAACTCCAGCTGATATAAAGCCAATCAGTTTCCTCGGACAGACAAGCAATTTTTCAGTGAGCCGGCTGTAATAAGTTCAGCGGATAACATAATAATTCCAATGTCCCATAAAAATACTCAACAAAACAGACTCCAGCCAGCAGGAGGAATAAGCACAAAGAACAAACAGATTTATCCACAGCTGTTCCAAAGGAGTGATATTCAACAGAACAAGCTCCAGCCGCTAGGCGGAGCCAGCACGAAAAACAAAACCGGCATCCCAGTTCCTCGGACGATCAAGAGCCAAACTAACTGGGAGGCCGCAAAAAAGAAAAAAAGAAGAAAAATACACCATAACTTACTTTATAAAAGACGTCCTTTATGTGAGCATGTAGATATTTTGTGGTCATCCAAAGTGTCCATTCTCGATCTGGCTGGAAACTTCAGTGTAAAAAAGATCTTCCATCAATGCAAAAGTTTCTTGGAGTCATGCCACAAAACAAACTCCAGCCGATAGGCAGAGCCAGCACAAAAAGAAACAAAAATGGCACCCAGCTTCCTCAGATAATAGAGTTCCTGAACCGCGAGTCAGTCCATTAATATAAGAAACATCAAATGGCTTACTCACTCCAATGTATTTATGAAAGAGAGTGCCTGTTTTGGACATGTAAATACTTTGCGACCATTCTTTGTTTCTATTCTCAGTTTGGCCGGGAACATCATTGCAAAAGTGATCTTCTGCTGATGTAAGTGTTTCTTACATTCCTTGAACCAATCGCGTTTCTCTCTTGTCAAATTCGCAAAGTCCGGGAACAAGAAAATATTATGGTTCTACCAAGAAAACTTTCCTTTGTTTCTCGCCTGGCGCAACACGAGATCCTTATCGGATGATTTCAGAAATTTGGCCAAAATCGATCGGGGCCTGTCTCCCTCAGCAGATCTGTGAGCCGGGACTCTGTGAGCTCGCTAGATTTCCAGCTTGTGGCCTGTTATGTCGAGCAGACTCGGGAAGAGCTCGTCTAGGAATTTCACCATATCTCTGCCCTCTTCATGCTCAGGAATTCCAACAATTTGTATGTTATTCCTTCGGCTCATATTTTCAAAATATTCCAGTTTTTCCAAAATTAATTCCAAATCTGTTTTGGACATGGGCAGATTAGCGGTTAATTCCCTTTCCGATGACTCAAGATAATCGATTCGTTTTTCAACTTCTGTCACTCTTGTAAACAACTCAGAGAATTTTGTTTCCATCGCCATAATCGATCGACGTATTACAGTGAGATCTTCCAAGTCAGCAACAACCTTCGTCAACATCACCGACATGTTGGACAGTTGACGCTGAATTTCATCTACCGATGTGCTGTCCAAATCGAGTCCCCGTCTCGAAGTCCCGCCAGAGGCCTCAGCTTGAACAGGTAAGTGTCTTTTAATGTCTCCAGAGTCTGAGGATTTTGACTTCTTTGCCATGTTTACCTCAAAGAGCAAATATGTAATTGGGTGTATCGAATCTCACCAGATTATAACATGAAAATAATTAAAAAACTAGCAAAGTTCGCAGAGCTCGTGTCTCACACGTCTGCTTCTCGCATGGCGTCCCCAGAAACCCCCGCACTTCCTGCGTTGATGATTCCATTGATGTAGACCATTTAAAAAATGTTAAATATACAAATAAAATTAGGGTGACCATATGTCCTCTTTTTCCCAGTCATGTCCTCTTTTTTGGACCTTAAAAAAGCGTCCGGCCGGGATTTCTAAATTTGTGAAAATGTCCGGGATTCAGCTTTAGTTGCATTATGATGTGCATCTGGTCTAATACTTCATTGTGTGTGCACATATATTTGCATTGCTTTAACCCCTCTTTGTAAGTCCCGCCTTCTCGCACACCAATTGGTCGATTATAAGAGTCTTGCAGCAACTATTGGCCAAATTCCTGCCTGTCAATCTCTCCGCAAACGCGCAAAGCACTGTTGTGTTCGGCATCAAACCGTTGCTTGACAGTAGCAACAAATGACAGCTGAGTGGAAACAATGCCCAAACAAAAGTGCAAATTTACAGAAGACTTGCACAAAAAATTCCCATGCTTTCATCCAGGTCGAGATCCATGGGAAGCAGAATGTATGACATGTAAAGCTGGCACTTATGTGTCAGTTGCTAATAAAGGTGTAAGTGATTTAGAAGCACACATTAGCTCTGCGAAGCATAAAGGGACAGCAAAAGTTGAAAGTTCATCAGGTAACTTAACGGACTACTTTTTGCAACCAGGTAAAATTGTTATCACATTGCTTCATTTTCCATGGTCATTCAAAATAATAGTAATAGTAAATGAAGGTACACTCATGGCATCAAATATTTTATTTTAGTACATGGAATTCTAAAGAATGTTGAAAATGTTTATGTATTTATATATATTTATGTTATGCTAATAGAGTGTTTTTTTCACTATATTAAAGTTTGCATTCATAGTAACACTGTTTTGAACCCTATTATTCCACCCTACCCAATCCACAAAAAGGTGTCCTCTTTTTGGAAAACGTCATGGTTACTTGTGTAACCTCCGTTCCCTGATGGAGGGAATGAGACGTTGTGTCGATGTAGTGACACTAGGGGTCACTCTTGGGAGCCCGAGACACCTCTGGTCTTTGATAAAAGGCCAATGAAAATTGGTGAGTGGTATTTGCATGCCACTCCCCCGGACATCCGGGTATAAAAGGAGCTGGTATGCAACCACTCATTCAGGTTTTATGCTGAGGAGCCGAAATAAGGTCCGGCCATTTCAGCGGGTAGTTCAGCGTTGTGGCAGGAGGGACACAATGTCTCGTTCCCTCCATCAGGGAATGGAGGTTACACAAGTAACATGACATTCCCTATCTGTCACTCACTCGAAGTTGTGTCGATGTAGTGACACTAGGGGTCCCTATACGAAACGCCACAATTGGCTGAACTGTGTTACGTGAACTGGCGGTGTGTGGTGGGCAGACTACTGTGTGCCTCATAGCCAGCACACCAGGTCGACACATAACCTCCCCCAACATAGTTATGAGTGTCGAATGGCCCTTTGGGGACAAGTCGACTACCCAAAAGATAGAGACAGGCTAACCCAGTCGTGGCCTCTTTTCCCCTTCTTTTTTTCCACTCCCTAAAAAAGAAGGGGGATTATCTGACTGGGCTGCCAGGTCTAGTTGGGGAGTGTCCCTCCCAAGGGGAAGACACCGCGGAGACCACACCTTGCCCAAAGAGAGGGAGGATATTTAAATGGAAAAATACGTCACATGGTCTTTCCAACCATGTGGAGAGTCTTCAAGGTAGATCCTACCCAGTGGGGGAGGAGTTACTACAAACATGGAGACTGGGGCAGAGGGGCTCTGCCCAAGGAAGATGCAGTTTTCCAACAGGGAAACGAACTAGCGGAAGATATATATCGCATGGGGTTAGCCTTACAGGGAACCAACACATGCGGAGCACCTACCCCAGAACAGGACTCTTAGCATGTGTACTGGGCCGGCAGCGAGTCTCTCTGAAAACTCAACTGCCACAGGGCTCGGAGGAAGTCAACCAGGGAACAAAGTTTGTGAACACTACTGGGAATTAATGGCACACGTCTTCAGCTCCAGGGCCCAGGAGGCCACTACACCCCTGGTAGAATGGGCTCGTAGCTCTACCAGGGGTGGCATATCCTGGGCGTGATATGCCATAGTTATGGTGTCAATGAGCCAGTTGGCGATCCTCTGCTTGGAGACAGCGCTTCCTTTCCGCTGTGCACCAAAGCAGACAAAGAGCTGTTCAGAGATCCTAAAGCTTTGCGTGCAATCCAAATAGATGCGTAAAGCGCGCACCGGACACAGTAACGACAGGGCTGGGTCTGCCTCCTCCTGGGGCAGCGCTTGCAGGTTCACCACCTGGTCCCTAAAGGGGGTCGTGGAAACCTTGGGCACATAGCCCAGTCGGGGTCTCAGGATCACGTGAGAGTAGCCCGGACGGAACTCCAGGCATGTTTCGCTGACAGAGAACACTTGCAGGTCTCATACCCACTTGATGGAAGTGAGTGCAGTCAGGAGGGCAGTCTTCAAGGAGACTGCCTTAAGCTCGGCTGACTGCAAAGGCTCAAAGGGGGCTCTCTGTAGACCCTGAAGAACTACAGAGAGGTCCGATGAGGGAACGAGGAGCGATCTGAGGGGATTCAGCCTCCTGGCGCCTCTTAGGAAGCTGATGATCAGATCGTACTTCCCTAAGGACTTACCGTCAACTGCGTTGTGGTGTGCTGCTATGGCGGCAAAGTACACCTTTAAGGTGGAAGGGGACAGCCTCCCTTCCAACCTCTCCTGCAGGAAGGAAAGCACTGATCCAACTGTGCATCTCTGGGGGTCCTCCCGTCGGGAAGAACACCACTTAGCGAACAGACGCCACTTAAAGGCATACAGGCTCCTCGTAGTGGGGGCCCTAGCCTGAGTGATTGTGTCTACCACCGCGCCAGGGGCCAGACATGGAGATTCCAGAGGTCTGGTCGCGGGTGCCAGATGGTGCCCCGTCCCTGAGAAAGAAGGTCCTTCCTCAGGGGAATTCGCCAGGGGGGGCTGTCGCGAGGAGCGTGAGATCCAAGAACCACGTCTGGGTGGCCCAGTAGGGTGCTATCAGGACGACCTGCTCCTCATCCTCCCTGACCTTGCACAGGGTCTGTGCAAGTAGGCTCACTGGGGGAAATGCATATTTGCACATGCCAGGTGGCCAGCTGTGTGCCAGCGTGTTTATGCTGAGGGAGGCCTCGGTCAGGGCATACCAGAGCGGGAAGTGGGGATGATTCTTGGGAGGCGAACAGGTGCACCTGTGCCTGTCCGAATCGACTCCAAATCAGCTGGACCGCCTGAGGGTGGAGTCTCCACTCTCTCCTGAGGGTAACCTGTTGTGACAGTGCGTCCGCTGAAGTGTTGAGGTTGCCCGGGATGTGAGTGGCTAGCAGCGACTTGAAGTGCTGCTGACTCCAGAGGAGGAGACGGCGGGTGAGTTGTGACATACAACGAGAGCACAGACCGCCTTGGCAGTTGACATATGCAACCGTTGCCGTGTTGTCTGTCTGGATCAACGGCCGAAACCTCCGCAGGGCGAGCAGACTTGCCAACAACTCGAGGCAGTTGATGTGCCAATGCAGTTGTTGGGCCTCATGTATTCAGATAGAAGACAAAGGCAGGCCTATCACAGTCATAAAAACCTAACTCAAGCCCCCACATTTCAAGTTGTAAATCTTACAGATAAAAATTGTGCCAAAATCCAACAAAGGGAGTCCAAAACATACTACAAATCCCATGAAGCCTTGCTCACTTAAGGATCGAACTCTCAACTCCTATTCGATGAGGCACACAACAGAACACACCTCAAACCATGACATCATCAGGAGTTGAAATACCTCTGAAATGCTTTAGGGATTTGCTTCCAGCAACTTTGTTTGCAGCGTGTGGACGCAGCTCTTCGCTGCTCTCAGGTGCAACCTCGTGGCACAAGGAAGTAACGTCCGACTTGAAACTGTGGCCGTACTATCTCCATCTCGCTGGATGAGTTGAGATTACTCTGTGTTCAACCGAACACTCTAACGGATCCGAAGGAGACCGCCGAGCAATTCGCATCTTCATCCGTTTGCCTACAGAAGTGAAGAGATTAAAGATTTCTCTTCCATCTTCAATCAAGTCGACATTTCTGAGTTCTCCGCCAGCCCGCCGAGAATCAACAGCCGTACCGCCCACCGACAGAGCGAGGAAACGGCCTCCCGTCATCACCCGAGCCTCAAGGAACCGGGTCAGAGTTAAAGGATGGAGGAAAACACATTCTACCTGTGTCCTCATGCGATTCAAGTAAGAGGTTTATGTCTGGGCAGAGATAGAATATTATAGTGTGTTATTCTTGTGTTTCAAGTTTTTTTTTTTGCTTGTACAGTTTACGGACCGCCATGTCCGCTCATTATTAATACTCAGGGTATTAATTATCACAAATTTGTTTTGCTGTATTGTGGTCCAACCAAATTGGATTGTGCAATTTCGCCATCGCGGGTGAGACAGCAACTGAGTTCATCCATGAAAGAGTCAAATAACACGGGACTTTTACGAGCCGTCCACCGCGTCTCTGAGTGATAAACTAAAAGCTGCTTTCTCTCCCACTATCGCAAAATCGCCTTTAGGGCTGTCACTTCTCTCTCTCTCTCTCTCTCTCGTACTAACCACACACACACACACACTGTCACACACACACCTTATGTGTTATAGGATTATTTTTATTTCCATATCTAATCATATCACTGTTTAGTTTGTAGTTGTAAGTCGGAAGTTTATTGACTGCATTGTATTAATTATTAATTGATATTACTGTATAAATAAACTTTGTTTATATTACAAAGAGAAGTGTTTTGGTTTGTTTTGCATACGCCTGTGTCATGCTGACGGGATGTCAGTGCTTGGAATCAAACCTTCATTCATTGTTTTTTTTCCGGAAAATCGATATACTTCGGATGTCGATTTTCCTAAGAAAACAATCTAATATTGAGACTGTTTTACTATCTGGTTATTAGTCCCTGATTTCAGGGTGGTGCCCCGTCAATGTTAAACCTTATTAATATTCTGTTGATTTTTGATAATTATCTTTGATGATTGTTGAATTTGAATGATCAGTAAGCTAGTGTTAATTTTAATTAATGTTTCATCGATGTTAACAATTAACGATTATCTTTGATAATTGTTGATTTAAAGGATTAAAAAAAGATTATTATTATATAAAATATATAAAAGAAATTATTAATTATTGCTAATAACCAAACTTGCTCCTAAACGTAGCACACTACATTTACTGGAGCCCCATATGAGGTTTTAATGAGTTAGATTCATTTGATTAATTTAAATATTAATTAATAACTACAGAAATAATTATTAATTATTTCTGATAGTAACACTGATCTAAACAACCAGTAAAGCCCTGCATAATAATTGGTGCCCCGTGTGAGGCATCCAATGTGCCAGTTCTGTCACAGTGTGTATGCATAAGAATCCAAAGTAATAACTTGAATCCTTACTTCAAAGTTTGGTTCTGTTTAACAATCTACTTCTCAAAACTTGCCAAACATAAGTCAGTGTGGTGTGAAAGTGCCTTTAAGAGTGAATTAGGGGTTGGTAAATTTACAATAGTCTGCTTAAAACCTGCTGTTGTTGTTATTGAACTCCTAACGCTTTCATTTAGATGTTACAGAGAGGTGCCAAGTCACTTCATTGACATCCACCAAAGAGAGAATGCCGTGAAATTTGCACATTACATAACAGTAGACTGTAAGCCACAGGTTGAAGCCTCTCACCTTTGCTTTCGTGTTAGCATTATAGCAACTGTAAAACTACAAGCTATCAGAGCCATTGTCACAAGAATTTTTACAGCCCTAGTAAAATGTGTCACCAATCGCCCTGCGTGACTGGAGCTGAAGCTCCACAGAGGTTAGTCGACCCAGCACTGCAAGATGTAGTTGCTGCTGTCCTCTGTCTCTCCATAGAGGAGAGAGATAACCTTAACGGCTACAATATTAGTCATTATGATGAAGCATTGCAGGAAGTCAATGCGCACAATCCTGGACCTAGTGGGCCAAATGTTCCTTCTTCATCACCGCAAAACCCAACTGCAAACCGCAGAGCACCAGGCCCAGCTGCAGAGCAGCTATCAAGTGGTGCAGAAGGGAAATCTCAGTCTGCACCAAGACATTAGGTGCACTCAAGCTGAGAAAGTCCAGGCACAGGAAGATAATGCCCAGATGCAGGAGGAAAATGAAACCCTGCGCAGGCAGCTTCAATCTGCCCAGCTAAAAGTAGAGTCAGATCAGGTAAGTGCAGCTGAAATGCACAGCACAACATCTGACATAGAAGAGGGCCCCCTTTTTAGTGATATGCATAGGAATGTGCCCCTGAGAAACCCAGGGACACACGCTAGGAGCCGAGCTGCCCCTAGTGGTACAGTCTCTGACTTTGTCCTCCAAGACACCTTTCAAAATCCTCCAGCGGCCCGCTGGTTGGATGCAGGTGCCCCTCCTTACAGTTGCCCTCCTCAGTCAGTTTTCAGTCATGCACCTTGTGTTTCAAACTGACTGATTCCACACCAAGGAGGGGGGACAATTATTTTCAAGCCCAGAGTTGTGTAAGCGGCTCGAAGATCCCATTAGCCAGGGAGCCGAACGCAACCCGGGGTCCACCCCCACATGTCGACTGGACTCCTTCCCCACCACGAAGGGGAGGAAGTCGTCCTCATCGCTATAGTGATCTGAGTGACTATGGTGTCTCGGAAGACTCGGATGACCCGTGGTCATTCCGACACCAACGCTTGCGCATCCGACATCTCGAGTCCCTCGCAGGGGACATAGAACACTTTGACCCAAGTAATCGAGATTCAAACATCGACAATTATCTTAGGGAAATTGAGCACTGCCTGATTGACTTGCCTTACGCTTCGTCGCGTGAAAAACTCAAGCTTATATGGAAGACCACGTTAAGGAGTGTCCATGTGTTCATGGAAACGCTACCGACTGGTACACGAAACCGCTACTCAGCTCTGTGTAAAGCCCTACGCGAGGAGTATTCGCTGTATATCGACGAAGCCTCTGCTACCATAGCTGCTTTCGCCATCACCCAGAAGAGGCACGAGCCTCCTCGTGAGTATTATAGTTGCCTGAGAACCATGTACTTCCAAGGAAGTAACGCACCAGGTCTGGAGGAGGAACGAGCTTTCCTGTCTCTTTTCCTTCACAACCTCCACGAGTGCGTGCGATATGACGTCACAATGCACTGCAGAATGGGCAACCCCACCAGGCAGGAAATCAGAAGATACACGCAACTGGCATGGGAGACATGCGTGCGCCCTGCCCGAGGGCATGAAGGCGACGCCAGAGCCCTGGGGATCCAAGCCTCAGAATATGCAGACCTAGAGCTTGAAGGCAACAAAATGCCTTGCGTTAAGGTGAATTTTAGAACAGGACCCCAGAGGCACCGATCACCCCGCCAGCAGGGTAGGCAACAGAACCAGGCGGGTGGTGACCAGACACACCCCCAGGGTCACGGCAGGCCTAAACAACAAAACGTTCGCCGGCCAAAAAGAAATACACATTTCGAACGAAAACCCAAACAAGAAGGTGAGTGGGTAGGCAAGGTTTCAAATCCCCTCAGACAACAAGATTTGAGAGAGGAAATGGAGGATATAAGGAGACGCTTGACTGAGTTAGTAACTAAGCTTGACATGCTCCATTGTTCACCAGGTCCGTCGACCTCCTCAAGGGAATACGGCGCTGAAACCTCGTCAGTATGACTAGACGATGTACCCCCTCCGTTAACGCCAAAGTTTACTTTGTAGGTCGGGAAAAGGGGAACAGTGTCCAAGTTGCTCCCCAAAACAGTCACTCCTAACATGCCACACCCTCCTTTTCTGACCTTCTTGGGTGATCTGTACCATAAGGGTAACGCCTGACACAGGGGTCATTCAGCTCCCACACACTACTCGACACCGGTTCCGAAATAGTCTAATGGGTTCCAACACCTTTGCAGAGTTGGCTAGAGCAAAGCTCTCCTTTGGCAAACCGTTATAGACAGAGACCTGCAACGTAAGCATCACAAGCTACATGCAAGATAGGTCGTCTATCGCAAAACGGGCCTGGATTGACACCTTTCAAGGGATGACGTTAGTACACCTTGTTTACATATGTCCCATTAATACGGAATCACTTTTAGTTGGCCAGGACCTACTGAACCGACTGGCTCCGCTCATTTACTGCCGTCATGGACACATGTGGGCTCAGGTTGACATACCGAGACCACTTGGTCCAGAAAACAGTTTGCCAGCTTCAGATGCACACGTCGCCATCGTCCAAAAATCCAGCAGAGACGACGACTCCAATAAGAACAATTACAGGGCCTGGGTAAACCCCTTCAGGGTACTATAGTCACTGTAAATTTGCAATCTGTTCTTATCAATAACACTTTGCACGCTTTAGGGACTTTGTCAGAGAAAACAACTTATGCGTGTATCGTTAGAGATCTAATGCAGGACCTCAGGGAAATTAGCTCCTCAGTCAACAGTCTGAGTGGTGGAAGGATTCCAGCTTACCTGGTCTCCCTAGACCTTGTTGAACAAATCCTTAGATCTGCTACTATCTCCATTGTGCAACCTTAACAGATACACTTGGCATATAGTTTTGGCACTGAAATTCCAGTCCATGTAAATCCTCAGAACCTCAAAATAGGATTTATCCTCAATCTACCATCATAGGTAGAATATATATAGACTAAAATCTGTATTTAATGTTGGTTTTCAGAGAGGTAATGCACACATTCACCTCAAAACACCACCAACACTCGCCTACCATGATGAGGACACCTCGCTCTACCTTATCCCTAACCTAAACATGTGTACCAAGACAAAGTACATTCATTGGGTTTGTCAAAACACAACCCCTTTGTTAGAGAGCTGACTAACTACCTCTGTGGCCTAAGAGCCGAATTCCCTGAACAAGTGTCATGGTAGCATGTCCATCAAAGATTAAGGAACAGAGACAAAGGTACAGTGAGCAGGCAGTCGCTGACTCGTTAACACACCAGCCACCAAAGTCCCAACGTCATACGACTGCCATGATACAGCCATTAAACTAACACTACCAAACCAAACGGTGTTCTTAATGGTTCACCAATGAGCCACCGTGCACATTGACGATATTGTCCTCCATCATCTCACAAACATGATGCAGAAATTGAGATCATGGACACATTTAGAGGTCACAGTCTCACCGTTGATGACACCCTTCAACAGCAGCTTCAGGCTGAAGGGATGAAATTAGTGAAGTTCAGTCTCAAACCGACTGGCTTGACCACTGTATTTCCTAGTCACATAAGCAGATCGTCATCTTACCGAGAACACCCTATCAGTTTGGTTGCCCTCTGGCTCCTCCTTAGTGGTTGGATCATCGCAATTATTGCACATGCCATGTACAGGTACATTCAACACCTACAGGCCAGACTGGACTCACTTCTCATACAGCCGCATTTTACACACCAGTCTGAGCCCATCCCACATGTTAATCCCAATCATTTCCAAAGATAAGCCTTTTAACCTTTAACCCTCCTTTCCTCTAACATTTTGTTCCTAGTAACCAATGTCAGGTTCTACTTTGATTTTGTGTTATGACCAAAGAACAACAAAGGATTGTGTTATGGTTAATGCTGTGCCTTCCAATAACTTGAAATGTTTATGTGTGATGAATGTAGTTTTAGATTTGCTAGAAGTTCTATGCCCAGATGTGCCTCAATCTCTGTCCAGATGATAAAGCCTCTGTGAACTCTAATGAACTGTATGGACTGTGCAACCATTTTTCTTTCCTATCAGGAATACATGGATGGCGTAACCCACAGGTTACTGTGAACCAACAAGAACTGTTCGGCCCTTCAGTTGCTCTAAAGATGCTGGACAACAACCAACTCTTCAGAACAAAGGGGGGAATGTTGTGCCTCATGTATTCAGATAGAAGACAAAGGCAGGCCTAACACAGTCATAAAAACCTAACTCAAGCCCCCACATTCCAAGTCGTAAATCTTACTGATAAAAATCGCGCCAAAATCAAACAAAGGGAGTCCAAAACAGACTACAAATCCCATGAAGCCTTGCTCACTAAAGGATCGAACTCTCAACTCCTATTGGATGAGGCACACAACAGAACACACCTCAAACCATGACATCATCAGGAGTTGAAATACCTCTGAAATGCTTTAGGGATTTGCTTCCAGCAACTTTGTTTGCAGCGTGTGGACGCAGCTCTTCGCTGCTCTCAGGTGCAACCTCGTGGCACAAGGAAGTAACGTCCGACTTGAAACTGTGGCCGTACTATCTCCATCTCGCTGGACGAGTTGAGATTACTCTGTGTTCAACCGAACACTCTAACGGATCCGAAGGAGACCGCCGAGCAATTCGCATCTTCATCCGTTTGCCTACAGAAGTGAAGAGATTAAAGATTTCTCTTCCATCTTCAATCAAGTTGACATTTCTGAGTTCTCCGCCAGCCCACCGAGAATCAACAGCCGTACTGCCCACCGACAGAGTGAGGAAACAGCCTCCCGTCATCACCCGAGCCTCAAGGAACCTGGTCAAAGTTAAAGGATGGAGGAAAACACATTCTACCTGTGTCCTCATGCGATTCAAGTAAGAGGTTTACGTCTGGGCAGAGATAGAATATTATAGTGTGTTATTCTTGTGTTTCAAGTTTTTTTTTTTGCTTGTACAGTTTACGGACCGCCATATCCGCTCATTACTAATACTCAGGGTATTAATTATCACGAATTTGTTTTGCTGTATTGTGGTCCAACCAAATTGGATTGTGCAATTTCACCATCGCGGGTGAGACAGCAACTGAGTTCATCCATGAAAGAGTCAAATAACGCGGGTGAGACAGCAACTGAGTTCATCCATGAAAGAGTCAAATAACGCGGGACTTTTACAAGCCGTCCACTGCGTCTCTGAGTGATAAACTAACAGTTGCTTTCTCTCCCACTATCGCGAAATTGGCTTTAGGGCTCTCGTACTAACCACACACACACACACACACTGTCACATCAACACCTTATGTATTATAGGATTATTTTGATTTCCATATCTAATCATATCACTGTTTAGTTTGTAGTTGTAAGTCAGAAGTTTATTGACTGCATTGTATTAATTATTAATTGATATTACTGCATAAATAAACTTTGTTATATTACAAAGAGAAGTGTTTTGGTTTGTTTTGCATACTCCTGTGTCATGCTGACAGGATGTCAGTGCTCGGATTCAAACCATCATTCATTGTTTTTTTTTTTCCGGAAAATCGATATTCTTCGGATGTCGATTTTCCTAAGAAAACAATCTAATATTGAGACTGTTTTACTATTTGGTTATTAGTCCCTGATTTCAGGGTGGTGCCCCATCAATGTTAATCCTTATTAATATTCTATTGATTTTTTGATAATTATCTTTGATGATTGTTGAATTTGAATGATCAATAAGCTAGTGTTAATTTTAATTAATGTTTCATCGATGTTAACAATTAACGATTATCTTTGATAATTGTTGATTTAAAGGATTAAAAAAAGCTAACATCGATTCTCATCAATGTTCTATTGATTTGAATAATTAGTAATTATCTTTGATAATTATTAATTATTGCTAATAACTAAACTTGCTCCTAAACGTAGCGCACTGCATTTACTGGAGCCCCATATGAGATTTTAATGAGTTAGATTCAATTGATTAATTTAAATATTAATTAATAACTACAGAAATAATTATTAATTATTTCTGATAGTAACACTGATCTAAACAACCAGTAAAGCCCTACACAGTCGCGGGCCCGTCCTCAAGCTGGCGGCTGCGTGCCCATTGCAAACAGAGCCCCAGCCCGTTTTGGAGGCGTCCGTCGTGACCACGACATGCCTGGAGACCAGTTCTAGGGGAACACCTGCCCGTAGAAATGAGAGGTCGGTCCAAGGGCTGAAAAGACGGTGACAGACCGGCGTGATGACCACGTGATGTGTCCTGCGGTGCCATGCCCAACTCGGGACTCGAGTCTGAAGCCATTGCTGAAGCTGTCTCATATGCATCAACTCGTTATAGATTTTCGTATTTCGTTATAGTTTGCTGTAAATCTTTGGTAATCAGATATAGTTGCATTAGAAAAATGTAGATTATTGAAGAGTTTACTTTGAATTTAAATAAATCACATGTCAATTTCATTTTTGCTGTGCATTAAAGGATAAGACAGTGGTTAATACATATTAGGCCTATTAAGTTGTGCTGTCATGCCAATTAAAAATGGATATAGGTTCACTCTTGAGTCACGAAAAAAACTTAATATAATGCGAACTTTGACATATGATTGTCTGTGTAATCAACATCAATTTTTTGTTGTTGCCATAATTAATGATTAAATAATTACTTTATAATCTTACCCTGCAGTTTCACCTCTGCATAATAGAGCCTTTGTCTGTAACATTCTAAATTATTTCTTGTTTTGATTTGTCATGTACTCTCTGTATTGTTCAGACATTTTGAAATAACATCACTGTAGCATTTCATCCTTATACCATCCTTGATGTTATATTACTTTTAATTTAATTTATTATTTGATCTCCATTTACAATTGCAAATGTCACAATTCTAGCTGTTTTGCAAACTGTACCTTTGAGCCATCTGGCAGTAATTTCACATGTGACTGGTTTAAATTTACCGCTGTGGCCTTGCGGCGGTGGTACAGGTGGTGGTAATAGGTATTCTGGTTGACTACCTACTGTATGTGCAGTTGATTGTTTCATTTCAGTTAAATAAAAAATACACCTTTACCAGACTAGTTAGTGAACTAAATGTGTGTTTACAGTTCTTACTAAAGTTAAAGAAGTTAGAGATCAGTTAAAATGGTAGTTTATTAGCCAATATCGCTAACGTGACCAATGATAGCCAACAACTGCAGTGGGATACAGACAGTGTTGCCAACGGTCCTGTATTAGTCGGAATGTCCCATATTTTGGCCAAAATAATGCTCATTATCCCACATTTTAGGAGCAGTCCTGGGTACAGAGCCCCTCAGACAAACCCCCTCGGTTACAATCACACAAATACTTGTGGACAAAACAAACATATGGCCACCCTATCTCCCCATTAGCACCAATCCTGTCCTCATCAAGTTTGTTCTTTAGTGAGTAAACATTTGTTTTTATTTTTTTTTTATTTTTTTTTTGTGATTAACATTTTTATTGATTCACACAGAAAACACGAAAAACAAAACATATATACATGGAATCCACGTTTAACATTTAATCCCCATCATTACCCCTCCCAATCCTCAACCCCACCCTGACCCCCACCAAACACTCCCGTGGTTACATGAGCATATACACACACACACAAAAAATTAAAAAATTAAAAATATATAAATAAATAAATAAAACAAAAATATAATAATCACACACATCTACATCTAAACCTCTCTCTCTGCTACCCCCCCCCCCCGAGACCCCTCCAAGAACGCCAACCACTTGCCCCATTTCCCAATAAACAAATCCAAATTACCCAGTATACTAAATACCATTTCTTCATACACCGCCAACCTCCCCTTCTCCGTGCACCACTCCTAAATTGGGGGCACTCCAGCCGACTTCCATCCCCTCAAAACAATCTGTCTGGCAACCATCACACTGGTCAGGACTCAGTTCTTTATGTTTTTATTCCCCATATCGATGAGCTCCCCATCACCCAAAACACAGAGTCTGGGGCAAAACAAAATCCGAGTGCCCAACACAGTACACACAAAACTCTGAACCTTCATACAAAACCCCTGGATTCCAACACACCACCAAAAAAAACATGGGCCATGTCTCCATCCTCCGATTGGCATTGCCAGCAGGTGGGTGTGTCTTTAAAACCGAGCCTATACAATCTAGAGGTGGTCCAATAGCATCAATGTATAATCTTGAATTGCATAAGGTGCACCCATGCATCTCTAGATTCAGATTTGAAATTTTTTTAAATCCTAGCCCACACTCCTTCCTCCAATACCAAGTTTAAATCTTTCTCCCATAATCTCTTGATAGAAGTTAAAACTCCATCCCCCAGACTCTGAATTAGAAATACACTGATGCCTCATGATCTTTTCCAAAAGCAGTAATCACCACTCCCAGTGTATCTGCCGCTTTAGGGAGGTGTATGCTACTCCCAAAAATAGTACAGAGCAGGTGGCACAGCTGTAAATACATAAAAAACTGAGATCTAGGAATCCCAAAATGTTGAACCAAATCTTCAAAAGATCTCAGCACTCCACTCTCATATAGGTCACTGAGTGTAGTAACCCCATTCACAATCAACTCTGACCAGCAGAAAGGGGATTTATCAATACATAATTTAGGGTTCAGCCATATGCTTGAGGCAACATTTAAATAAATGTCCAAATTAAACATTCTGGACACTTTCGTCCATACTGAGTGCAAATGAGAGATAACGGGATGTAACTTAACTTCTCCGATTAGTTTGATAGAAAGGCTTTGCCAAGGCGAAATAGGGGCAAGAACTTCCCTTTCAGTACAAAACCAGGGAGGGGCTCTCTCAGGTGGAAGCGACCAATGAACCAAATATCTAAGACTGAATGCACAATAATAAAATAAATTCTTGTGTAGGCTTAGCCCACCTTTGTCGATCGGCCTATGCAATTTATTAAAATGTAATCTAGGATGCTTACCATTCCAAATGAAGGACTTCTCTATGTTATTAAATTGCTTGAAATAAGAGAGGGGGACATCCACAGGGAGAGACTGTAGCAGGTAGCTGAATTTTGGAATACAATTAATTTTAATAACATTAACCTTCCCAATCATAGATAAATGTAATGAAGCCCACCTGCTCACCTTTCTCGAAAAACTTTTTATTAAGGGGTCAAAATTAACTTTAACTAAATCACACAAATTATCTGGGAATAAAATGCCCAAATACTTAATGCCCTGTTTGGGCCACTGGAAGGCACCTGGCTGGAAGGCTGTTACTGGGCAGTACGCTGTCAGAGCCAAACCTTCAGATTGAGACCAACTGACTCTGTATCCTGAGAAGAAAAGGTATGAATAATTCTGTTAAGGCAAGGCACAGATCTAATAGGGTCAGAGACGAATAATAAAATATCATCTGCATAAAGCAAAAGCTTATGTGCCATACCTCCCGCCACCACCCCTGGAAAATCATCCTTTCTTATCGCAGCTGCTAATGGCTTCAGGGCAAGACAGAACAATAATGGGGAAAGAGGGCAACCCTGCCGGCTGCCTCTATCCAGAGTGAAATAATCTGAAATTAATACATTTGTTTGTACTGCCACTACCAGATGTCTATAAAATAACTTAATCCATCCAATAAAAGTGTTCCCAAACCCATATATTTCCAAAATCTTAAAAAGATAATCCCATTCTACCATATCAAATGCCTTTTCGGGATCAAGTGAGATGGCAGCGACCGGAGTCTGATCATTTGCCACTGACCACATGATACTGATGAAATGCGTAATGTTATCAGAAGAGCTGCGGCCCCAAATAAACCCCACCTGATCTATATGTATATGAGATGTCATAACTTTACTTAATCGGTTAGCCAGAATTTTTTACAATATATTTACATCTAGCTGGATCAGGGAAATTGGACAGTAACTCTTACACTTGGATCTTTGTCTTTTTTAAGAATCAGACTGATCCGGGCTTGTGTCATGGTTGGCGGAAGCTTCCCATTCTTTAATGATTACGTATAAACTCCTAACAAAAGTGGAGCCAGTTCTGTAGCAGAAGATCTAAAAAATTCAGCAGCAAATCCATTTGGCCCCAGAGTATTGCCTGTAGGCAAGGCCTTAATTACCTTGCCAAGCTCCTCCAAGGTTATCTCAGGATCAAAATAATTTTTTTTGCTCAGTCATCAGTTTAGGGAGTTCTAATGGTTCCACAAAGTTTCTAATATCTTCATTAGTTGACAAAGAAGTGGAACTATAGAGATCAAGATAGAATTCTTTAAAAGCATTATTAGTATCAATGGCCGAGGTAAATATTTCACCACCAGCAGAGGGAATGGTAGAAAAAGACTCTCTCTGCTTTATATATCTAGCCAAAAGCTTCCCTTCTTTGTCCCGCAATTCAAAGTATCACTGTCTTGCCCTGAATAGCCAGAACTCCACCTTCTGTGACAAAATAGTATTATATCTGTATTTCAATCGGGTCAATTCTCTGAGGCCACCAGATGATATTCGGTGCTTCAGCTCTGCCTCGGCACTTTTAATATTCCCTTCCAACTCCACGAGTTCTCGTGCTTTGGATTTTTTGATGAATGAGGCATACTGTATGATCTGGCTCCTAAGAACTGCCTTAAATACCTTTCAAGCCACACCCACAGAGGATACTGAGGACCAGTTGGTCTCCATATAAACATTGATTTCAGCTTTTAACATTTGTTGAAATTCAGGATTTGGCAAAAGGGATACATTAAAGCTCCAACTATATGATTTCTCTTTCTCAGTATGTGACAACAACTCTAAACACACCAGGGCATGATCTGAGACTAATATGTTTCCAACTGAGCAATCAACAACAGATGAAATGAGGGACTTAGATATAAAAAAAAAATATCAAAATCAAAAGTAACAGTCAGTATCTGGTGTGGCCACCAGCTGCATTAAGTACTGCAGTGCATCTCCTCCTCGTGGACTGCACCAGACTTGCCAGTTCTTGCTGTGAGATGTTACCCCATTCTTGAACCAAGGCACTTGCAAGTTCCTGGACATTTCTGGGGGGAATGGCCCTAGCCCTCACCCTCTGATCCAATAGGTTCCAGACATGTTCAATGGGATTGAGATCCGGGCTCTTCTCTGGCCATGGCAGAACACTGACATACCTGTCTTGCAGGAAATCATGCACAGAATGAGCAGTGGAGCTGATGACATTGCCATGCTGGAGGGTCATGTCAGGATGAGCCTGCAGGAAGGGTACCACATGAGGGAGGAGGATGTCTTCCCTGTAATGCACAGTGTTGAGATAGCCTGCAATGAAAACAAGCTCAGTCCGATGATGCTGTGACACACCGCCCCAGACCCTGACAGAACCTCCACCTCCAAAATGATCCCACTCCAGAGTACAGGCCTCGGTGTCATGCTCATTCCTTCGACTATAAACGCAAGTCTGACCATCACCCCTGGTGAGACAAAACCACGACTTGTCAGTGAAGAGCACTTTTTGCCAGTCCTCTCTGGTCCAGCGAAGGTGGGTTTGTAACGTCACCAGTGATGTCTGGTAAGGACCTGCCTTATAACAGGCCTACAAGCCCTCAGTCCAGCCTCTCTCAGCCTATTGCGGACAGTCTGAGCACTGATGGAGGGATTGTGCGTTCCTGGTTTAACTCGTGCAGTTGTTGTTGCCATCCTGTACCTGTCCCGCAGGTGTGATATTCAGATGTACCGATCATGTGCAGGTGTTGTTACACATGGTCTACCACTGCGAGGATGATCAGCTGTCCTTCCTGTCTCCCTGTAGTGCTGTCTTAGGCATCTCACAGTACGGACATTGCAATTTATTGCCCTGGCCATATCTGCAGTCCTCATGCCTCCATGCAGCATGCCTAAGGCATGTTCACGCAGATGAGCAGGGACCCTGGGCATCTTAATTTTGGTGTTTTTAAGAGTCAGTAGAAAGGTCTCTTTAGTGTCCTATGTTTTTATAACTGTGACCTTAATTGCCTACCGTCTGTAAACTGTTGGTGTCTTAACAACCGTTCCACAGGTGCATGTTCATTAATTGTTTATGGTTCATTGAACAAGTATGGAAATGTTTAGATGTTAACTTATCAATGTAATGACTCCCCTGCCCTTACTAGCACTAAAGAAAACATCTTCCCAAATTTTTCAGCTTCCTGCAGGGAAAGATGCATTTCTTGAAGAAACACTATATCATATTTATTTCGTTAAGAAAAAAAATAACCTTCCTTCCTTTTATGGGGTGCCCCAACCATTCACATTCCACGTAGAGAGAGACAATCCACTCATATTAACATTTGACATTTTTACATATTAGAAAAAATAGATTGTGTGTTAAAAATAAAATTATAAAGATCACATTCCACATTGGTGAAACAACCATCCCCCGAAATTTCCCCAGAACCAAACAAACAGAAAAAATTAAAACGTGCGCATTAACCCCACGCAAAACAGCACCAACTGGCGTCCATCCCTCTAAACTATGGCGTTAAATGGTGGACAAAATAGCGCAAGCACATAAACACAGCGTGCAAGTGAATTACAAAAGTGTGAGCACCGTGACAAAGCTCGCACGTAAAATGTAAACCTGCAGAACTGCAAATCCCAAACTCGAGCACAAAAAAAAAAATTGTGCACACAAATTAACAAGTCGCGAGCAGAAATAACAAAGCCGCGAGTCCTGACGGGTCCCACACGCGTGCGCAGATCTGAACACATGCGCGAGTTCTTTTCTGCACACGCGCGCGCAGATCTGAACACATGCGCAGCTGAAACCTTTACGCACACGAGTTGGTTTTGACACTCAGGGGTGGGGCCCAAACCTTCCTGTTAACAAATGCTATTGGCTGCTGGCAAATCGCAGCTTCTCTGAAAATCTTATTGTGATTGGCTGCTTGTATGATGTTAATGATGTTCTCCTATTGCGATTGGCTGTTGTTGGCCCTCTCCGAACGAAGACACTCAAAACAGAAAGTGGGATCTGGGATGTGTTGGAAACGGGATGACAGACCGTAAAAAGGTATGTTTTCTTTCCAACTTCATACATGTTTATATATATAGTAGCTGTAAAAAAAATTTGTGCATTGGAGAAGCAGCTTTCTTATTCACAGCAGCGCCATCTTTGATTTTTAACGGGAATGAAAGCGAGGCTGTGAGGGATAGACATACATCTCTTCAGTGGGTTGTACTGTTATTTAACATGTTTTTGGATTGTTCTGCTTACGAAACACTGCAAAAATATCTTTCCAATAAATTTTTGTTGACAAACTCCAGGCAACATGAGCTGTGGAAAATTATAAGTGATCTAGAGCTTTATACAGCTTTTTACATCAGATGCCATTGAAAACACGGTAAGTCGATCCCTAACAGCCTCGCTTTCATACCTGTCATGGTGCTGCTCTGAATAAGGTTTATAACAAATCTCGCTAACAAATCTAAATGTTATATCCAAATCTAAAAATGATTAGCTGATGCTAACATCTACGATGTGTTAATATAGGTTAATATTGCCAAGTCCAGTAACTTCATTTTAATTTTCATGTTTTTTTTTGTTTTTTTGGGGGATGTCTTTCGACCTGAGCATATGATGGGCGTTCTTCTAAAATGACTGACCCAAGTTTGAATATAAGTGTTTCAAATATTTAGTAAAATGTTTATATAACTGGCTAGTGTTACTTATAGATAAGGTAACACAGCCACCCCTTGATGTTATAAACTAAAAATTTCTAGACACCTGTGAAACTTTTTTTTTTTTTCAGGTAAAGTGTAAATAATTCATAAATGTATTAGAGATATTAACATTTACCTTCAGGTCAGTTTGGTCAGTTGTTTTCTCACAACATGCTACTTCTTGCTTAAGATTATAGCGATATGAGTCACATGACTTCAGCATTCGCAGGGACCCCATTTTCAATAATTTTATCAGAAATGTGGCCCACTCACATAGCTCCTTTCCTTAGCCTCTCATATGTTTTTGTCTTTTTTGTATTCCCTGGATACAGAACCCTTTTATGTTTAAGTAATGGTGTCATTCATTTTATTAGTGGAACGTAGAATAACAGTATTATTTTAAAAGCTTGTTTACTGATACTTATTTGTCTTTGTGTTCTTTGGAAATTCTGAAACTTCAGATTATTTCAAGACTGCTGTCCAAATTAGAACTAGCTATCATAAGATCACCAGTTGATCTTGATTTCCTGGAATTTACATGTCATCAAGAAATGTATTTATGTCATACCCTGTCAAGACATGTTGATGTGCCATCACCAGTCATCTAGGCCCTGCAGGAGCCCTTTTCCCTTGTCAGACAGCAAATAGAACATACAGCCCCACAGACAGAAGTAACTACTGTGGCTGGCAGGACAGGGCATCCATAATATAAAATTGAAATGGATACTTTGTCTGAACTTTGCGAACTAAACTTCTCTGTACACTACATTGCAAAACTTCTGGGTGTTTCATGTCGCACTGTCAGTAGACGAACGAGAGAGTTTGATTTTTCCACAAAAATACAGTAACATCAATGATCATTAGTTTCAACACATGAGGGGACCGGGACCATTGCTACTCTCCCTTCCGGGATGGCTACAAATCCCTCCCCCGCCCACCATTTGGCAAATCGGACCACTCTTCTATTCTGCTTCTGCCTGCTTACAGGCAGAAACTGAAACAGGAAGCACCCACCCTCAGAACGATCCAGTGCTGGTCGGACCAATCAGACTCTACGCTACAGGACTGTTTTGATCACATGGACTGGGAGATGTTCCGGTCTGCCTCTGATGACGACATCGAGCTTTACGCTGATAGCGTAATGTGTTTCATCAAAAAGTGCGTGGAGGACGTAGTTCTATTCGAACCAGAAGCCATGGATAAATAGCGATGTTCGCGCGGCACTTAATGTGCGGACCTCTGCTTTCAATTCCGGGAATGCGGAGGAGCATAAACAAGCCAGTTATCAGAACTGCAAAACGCCAGTACAGGAAAAAGATTGAAGGACAGTTTAATACCACCAACTCTAGAAGCATGTGGCAGGGAATTAACATCATCACGGACTTTAAAGGGAATAAAAACTCTGCCATGAACACCACTGCTTAATACTAAATACTTTTTATGCTCATTTTGAGGGAAATAACACCGCCCTCGTGGAGAGAGCTCTCGCGGTCGAAGCTACAGAGGTTAGTTCACTCTCCGTCTCTGTAGCGGATGTAACCCGATCCTTCCGACGGGTGAATATCCGCAAAGCCGCGGGCCCAGACGGCATTCCGGACCACATCATCAGAGCGTGCACGAACCAGCTGGCTGGTGTTTTTACAGACATTTTCAACCTTTCCCTCTCTTTGTCTGTAGTCCCCACATGCTTTAAAACATCCACCATTGTGCTTGTTCCAAAGCAATCAAAAATCACTTGCTTAAATGACTGGCATCCTGTTGCTCTGACCCCCATCATCAGCAAATGCTTTGAGAGACTAATCAGAGATTACATCTGCTCTGTGCTGCCTCTCTCTCTAGACCCACTGCAGTTTGCTTACTACAACAACCGCTCCACTGATGATGCCATTGCATCTACACTACACACTGCTCTCTCCCACCTGGAAAAAAAGAACACTTATGTGAGTGCTGTTTGTAGACTACAGCTCAGCATTCAACACCATAGTGCCCTCCAAGCTAGATGAGAAACTCCGGGCTCTGGGCTTAAACAGTTCACTGTGCAGCTGGATCCTGGACTTCCTGTCAAGCAGACGCCAGGTGGTTAGAATAGGCAGTAACATCTCCTCATCACTGACCCTCAACACTGGAGCCCCACAGGGCTGTGTTCTCAGCCCACTCCTGTATTGCTTGTACACACATGACTGTGTGGCATCACATAGCTCCAATGCCATCATTAAGTTTGCTGATGACACGACGGTGGTAGGTCTGATCACTGACAATGATGAAACAGCCTACAGAGAGGAGGTGCACACTCTGACACACTGGTGTCAGGAGCACAACCTCTCCCTCAATGTCAGTAAGACAAAGGAGCTTGTGGTGGACTTCAGAAGACAGAGAACACAGTCCCATCACCATCAATGAAGCACCAGTGGAGAGAGTCAGCAGCTTCAAGTTCCTGGATGTCCACATCACTGAGGAACTCACATGGTCCATCCACACTGAAGTCGTTGTGAAGAAGGCTCATCAGCGCCTCTTCTTCCTGAGACGGCTGAGGAAGTTTGGAATGAACCGCCACATCCTCACATGGTTCTACACCTGCACTGTAGAGAGCATCCTGACTGGCTGCATCTCCGCCTGGTACGGCAATAGCACAGCCCACAACCGCAAAGCACTGCAAAGGGTGGTGCGAACTGCCAGACACATCATCGGAGGTGAGCTTCCCTCCCTCCAGGAAATATATACAAGGCGGTGTGTGAAAAAAGCTTGGAGGATCATCAGAGACTCCAGCCACCCGAGCCATGGGCTGTTCTCACTGCTACCAACAGGCAGGCGGTATCGCAGTATCAGGACCTGTACCAGCCGACTCCATGATAGCTTCTTTCCCCAAGCAATCAGACTTTTGAACTCTTGATCTCCCACGATCAAAATACATCAGCACTGCACTTACTCTTATATCTCACACCGGACTATCATAAATTATATTATTATTATATTATATTCTCTCTTAACAACTTACTATCAACCGACAGCCTGAATGTCAATACAGTACAATACAACCTACTGTACACACTATATATACTACTATATATACTTTTTTATTGAATAATGTGTATCTATATTGTGTGTATTGTGTACTGTACAGTGTATGTTATTATTTGTATATTGTTGTGTGTAATTATGTTTATATTAGACTTTAAATTGTGCTGTGTTAATTTGATGTTATTGTAAATTGGTATATGTCTCATCACTGTCACGACTGCTATGTTGATCGGAACTGCACCCAAGAATTTCACACACCATTGCACTTGTGTATATGTCTGTGTGACAATAAAAGTGATTTGATTTGATCAAGACCTCAATAGATTGGTTGCCCAGATTAAAAATGAAATGCCCTCTGCTGGATACCGAATGTTCAAAGGCAGGCTTCAGTCCATGGGGATTCGCATTCAGTGGAGAAGAGTAGCTGCTTCAATGCATGAAGTGGATTCGATAGGAGTCCTGTCCAGAATTTATGGATTGGGATGTGTGGTACACCGCACATATTCTGTGAGAGGGCCTCTGTCTCTCTGGCATGTGGATACTAATCGCAAGTTAATAAGGTTGTGCCATTGTCATATACTTTTATGAGTATTTCTTTTTTATTAACATAAGATGAAAGAATTCTTTCTTTTGGTTATGAAACATTAATAGTTAAAGGCCTGGTTTCACAGACAGGGCTTAGATTAAGCCAGGATTAGGCCTTAGTTAAATTTGGACATTTAAGAAGCTTTTTTAAACATGCCTAAGAAAAAACCATTACTGGTGTGCATCTTGAGACAAAACAATGGAATAATGGAACAACATCTTAAAATATGTCAGTGCTAGTTACTTGCAGTTAAAACGGCTCAATCATGCACTTTAGTCTGCGACTAGGCTTAAGCCTTGTCTGTGAAACTGGGCAAAAATGTCATTTACCTGTTTTTTTATTTTATTTTTTTTTTTTATATTAACTTTTTTTTATTGATTCCTATATTAACACATACAAGCAACAACATATACAAACAGAATCAATACTTAACCCCCCCCAATCCCCAACCCTACCCAAAACAACATCCCAGTGGTCCCACATAATTACAGACACACAAAAACAAATATTAAAAAATTAAATAATTAATAAAATATAATAATTCACACACATAAGCTCTACATCTCTCTCTCCACTGTCCCTCCCCGAGAGCCCTCCAAAAATGCCAAATATTTGCCCCACTTTCCCATAAACAAGTCCAAATTACCCAATCCTCTAGATACCCCTTCTTCAAACGCTGCCACCCTCCCAATCTCTGTACACTGCTCTGGAAATGCTGGCGCTCCGTCGGACTTCCAACCCCTTAAAATGACTTGTTTGCCAATCATAACACTTGTTAAAACCCAATCTTTTATAAATTTGTCCCCCAAATTTATGACAGCTCCGTCGCCCAAAATACAAAGTCTGGGGCAAAGCAAAACTTGAGTGCCCAAAACATCAAACAAATAGCTCTGCACCTTCATCCAAAAATTTTGAATCTTAACACACCCCCAAAAGGCATGAGTTGTGTCTCCAACTTCTGATTGACAACACCAGCAGTTGGGTGTGTCTTTAAGACCAAGCCTATATAATCTAGAGGGGGTCCAGTAAAATCTATGCAAAATCTTAAATTGCACAAGGCGAACCCTTGCATCTCTAGATGCAGACTTTAAATTTTTTAGAATCCTAGTCCACACTCCCTCCTCCAATACCAAATTCAAATCTTTTTCCCACAATCTCTTGATAGAAGCCAAAGCTCCATCCCCCAGACTCCGAACCAGCAGGGAGTAATACACTGATGCCTCATGACCTTTTCCAAAAGCAGTAATCACCTCTCCCAAAGCATCTGCCGCTTTAGGGGGGTGTGTGCTACTTCCAAAAATAGCACAGAGCATGTGGTGCAGCTGTAAATACCTATAAAACAGATCTGGGAATCCCAAAATGATGACCCAGATTCTCAAAAGATCTCAACACTCCACTCTCATACAGGTCGCCGAGTGCAGCAACCCCTCTCACAATCCACTCTGACCAACAGAAAGGGGACTTATTGATACATAATTTAGGGTTCAGCCGTATGCTTGAGGCAACATTTAAATAAATGTCCGAATTAAATACTCTGGCCACTCTTGTCCAAATCATGTGCAAATGTGAAATAACGGAGTGTGACTTAACTTCTCCGGTTAGTTTAATAGAAAGACTTTGCAATGGTGAAATAGGGGCAAGGACTTCCTGTTCAATAGAAAACCAGGGAGGGGCTCTCTCAGGTGGAAGCGACCAATGAGCCAAATGCCTGAGACTGAACGCATAATAATAAAACAAAATCTTGGGTAAGCCTAACCCACCTTTGTCAATCGGCCTATGTAATTTGTTGGAATGTAGTCTGGGATATTTACCATTCCAAATGAAGGACTTTGCAATTCTATCAAATTGCTTAAAATAAAAGAGGGGGACATTTACAGGGAGAGACTGTAGCAAGTAGTTGAATTTTGGAATACAGTTCATTTTAATAACATTAATCTTCCCAATCATCGATAAATGTAATGAAGCCCATCTGTCCACATCGCTCCAAAACTGTTTAATTAAAGGGTCAAAATGAACTCTAACTAAATCAGACAAATTTGCTAGGAATAAAATACCCAAATACTTAATGCCCTGTTTGGGCCACTGAAAGGCGCCCGGCTGAAAGGTTGTTACTGGACAGTACACAGTCAGAGCTAAAGCTTCGGATTTAGACCAGTTGACTTTGTATCCAGAGAACTTGGAAAAGGAATTAATAATTCTGTGGAGGGTAGGCATAGATCTAGTGGGCTCGGAGACAAATAATAAAATATCATCTGCATAAAGCAGAAGCTTATGCACCATACCTCCCACCTCCACCCCTGGAAAATCATCATCCTTTCTTATCGCAGCTGCTAATTGTTCCAGGGCAAGACAGAACAATAATGGGGAAAGAGGGCAACCCTGCCGAGTGCCCCGATCCAGAGTAATATAATCTGAAATTAGTCCATTTGTTTGTACCGCTGATACAGGGTGTCTATAAAGTAACTTAAACCAATGAATGTGCTCCCGAACCCATATATTTCTAAAATCTTAAAAAGATAATCCCATTCTACCATATCAAACGCCTTTTCGGCGTCAAGTGAAATGGCAGTGACTGGAGACTGATCATTCGCTACTGACCACATGATATTAATGAAACGCCTGATGTTATCAGAAGAGATGCGGCCCTGAATAAACCCCACCTGATCTATATGTATAAGAGATGTCATAACCTTACTTAAACAATTACCCAAAATTTTGGACAACATTTTTACATCTAGCTGGATCAGGGAATCTTACACACACATGGATCTTTGTCCTTTTGAAGAATCAGACTGATCCGGGCTTGTGTCATTGTTGGAGGAAGCTTTCCGTTCTTTAATGATTCTGTATAAACTTCTAACAAAAGTGGAGCCATTTCTGTAGCATAAGATCTAAAAAATTAAGCAGCAAAACCATCTGGCCCCAGAGCCTTGCCTGTAGGTAAGGCCTTAATTACCTCGTCAAGTTCCTCCAAGGTTATCTCAGAATCAAGACAATTTCTTTGCTCAGTTGTCAGTTTAGGAAGTTTTAAAGGTTCCACAAAGTTTCTAATATCTTCATCAGTAGACGAAGAAGTAGAACTATAAAGATCAATATAGAATTCTTTAAAAGCATTATTAATATCAGTGGCTGAGGTAAATATTTCCCACCAGCAGATTTCACTGAGGGAATAGTAGAAAAGACTCTCTCTGCTTTATATATCTAGCCAAAAGCTTCCCTGCTTTGTCCCCTGACTCAGCGTATGACTGTCTTGCCCTGAATAACCAAAACTCCACTTCCCGCAACAAAATAGCATTATATCTGTATTACAATCTAATCAATTCTCTGAGGCCATCAGACGACATTCTGCGCTTCAGCTCTGCCTCTGCACTTTTAATATTCTCTTCCAACTCCACAAGTTCTCGTGCTTTGGATTTTTTGGTGAATAAGGCATACTATATGATCCGACCCCTAAGAACCGCCTTAAGTGTCTCCCAAGCCACGCCCACAGAGGATACTGAGGACCAGTTGGTCTCCATTTAAACACTGATTTTGGTCTTTAACATTTGTTGGAAATCAGGATTTTGCAAAAGGGATACATTAAAGCGCCAACTATATGATTTATTTTTCTCCGTATGTGGCAACATCTCCAAACTCACCAGGGCGTGATCTGAGACTTAGATGTTTCCAATTGAGCAATCAACAACAGATGAAATGAGGGACTTAGATATCAAAAATAAATCTATTCTAGAATAAATCTTATGGACTGATGAAAAAAATGTATAGTCCCTACCAGATGGGTTCAAAAGTCTCCAAATATCTGCAAGACCAAGATTTTTACACATCCTGTGAAGCGTCACTGTTGGTCTAGGGGGCTTACACACTTTTGCTTCACTATGATCAAGGACTGAGTCCATCAAAAGATTAAAGTCTCCTCCCAATATTATATCATGAGGGGTGCCAGCAGCTTGCAACATCCCTTCAAGATCTATAAAAAAGCCCTGATCATCAGTGTTAGGCGCATAAATATTTGCCAAAATCAACCTTGGCCCCTGAATTTCAGCTAAAACAATAATGACTCTTCCTAATTTATCTTTAATCTGTTTGAGAAATTTGAATTGTAGATGTTTACTTATTAATGAAATGACTCCCCTGCTTTTACTTGAGCCAACACTAAAGAAAACATGTCCACCCCATATCTTCCCAAATTTTTCAGCTTCCTGCGGGGAGAGATGTGTTTCTTGAAGAAACACTATATCATATTTCTTACTTTTAAGAAAAGTAATAACCTTCCTTCTTTTTATAGGGTGCCCCAACCCATGCACATTCCATGTGGAGAGAGATAGTACACTCATATTAACAACTGACATATTGAAATAATAATAAAAAATTGTGTGTCATAAACAAGATTACACAGACCACATTCCCCATTAATGCAACAATCAAACCCTGAACATCCCCCCGAACAAAACAAACAGAAAAAAGAAAAACGTGCGCATTAACCCCGCGCACGACAGCGCCAACCGGCGTCCATCCTTTAAAACTCAAAGAGTCCATGTACATTGGATTGCCATTGGATTGCTCAAGTCCAGTGCTTCTATACAAATTTTGTAAGGCAAAATTACATAACAGAAAATACTTTGTAAAACAGACCCCAGCCAACAGGCAAAATAACAGAAAAAACATGTAGACTCATTCACAGAACCGTTTCGA
This sequence comes from Myxocyprinus asiaticus, assembly GCF_019703515.2. Taxonomy (NCBI): domain Eukaryota; kingdom Metazoa; phylum Chordata; class Actinopteri; order Cypriniformes; family Catostomidae; genus Myxocyprinus; species Myxocyprinus asiaticus. The sequence continues at coordinate 128,815 of NC_059344.1, forward strand.
AAGTGTGATCCTCCACAAAAGTTCAGTTTCCGTTCAGTTTCCTCGGACAGACAAACAATTGTTCAGTGAGCCAGCTGTTATGAGTTCAGCGGATGACAAAATCATTCCAATGTCCCGTAAAAATACTCAACAAAACAGACTCCAGCCAGCAGGAGGAATAAACATGAAGAACAAACAGATTTATCCACAGCTGTTCCAAAGGAGTGATATACAACAGAACAAGCTCCAGCCGCTAGGCGGAGCCAGCATGAAAAACAAAACCGGTATCCCGGTTCCTCGGATGATCAAGAGCCAAACTAACTCATAGGCCCAAAAAAAAAAAAAAAAAAAAAAAAAGAAAAATACACTATAACTTACTCAGCCTGTCAACTTTATAAAAGACGTCCTTTATGTGAGCATGTAGATATTTTGCGGTCATCCATATTGTCCATTCTCGATCTGGCCGAGAACTTCAGTGTAAAAAAGATCTTCCGTCAATGCAAAAGCTTCTTGGAGTCATGCCACAAAACAAACTCGAGCCGCTAGGTGGAGCCAGTGCAAAAAGAAACAAAAATGGCACCCAGTTTCCTCAGATAATAGAGTCCCTAAACCGCGAGTTAGTCCACTAATATAAGAAACATCAAATGGCTCACTCCAATGTATTTATGAAGGAGAGTGCCTGTCTTGGACATGTAAATACTTTGCGACCATTCTTCATTTCTATTCTCAGTTTGGCCGGGAACTTCAGTGCAAAAGTGATCTTCTGTTGGTGTAAGAGTTTCTTACATTCCTTGAACCGGTCGCGTTTCTCTCTTGTCGAATTCGCAAAGTCCGGAAACAAGAAAATATTATGGTTCTTCCAAGAAAGCTTTCCTTTGCTCCTCGCCTGGCGCAACATGAGATCTTTATCGGATGATCTCAGAAATTTAGCCAGAATCGATCGGGGCCTGTCTCCCTCAGCAGATCTGTGAGCCAAGACTCTGTGAGCTCGCTCGATTTCCAGCTTGTGGCCTGTTATGTCGAGCAGACTCGGGAAGAGCTCATCCAGGAATTTCACCATATCTCTGCCCTTTTCATGCTCAGGAATTCCAACAATTTGTATGTTATTCCTTCGGCTCATATTTTCAAAATATTCCAGTTTTTCCAAAATTAATTCCAAATCTGTTTTGGACGCGGGCAGATTAGCGGATAATTCCCTTTCCAATGACTCAAGATAATCGATTCGTTTTTCAACTTCTGTCACTCTTGTAACCAATTCAGAGAATTTTGTTTCCATCGCCGTAATCGATCGACGTATTACAGCGAGATCTTCCAAGTCAGCAACAACCTTCGTCAGCATTACCAAGATGTTGGACAGTTGACGCTGAATTTCATCTACCGACGTGCCGTCCAAATCGAGTCCCCGCCTTGCAGTCCCGCCAGAGACTTCAGCTTGAACATGTAATGTCTTTTAATGTCTCCAGAATCTGAGGATTTTGACTTTTTTGCCATGTTTACCTCACATGAGCAAATATGTAACTGGGTGTATCGAATCTCACCAGATTATAACATGAAAATAATTAAAAAACTAGCAAAGTTCGCAGAGCTCGTGTCTCACACGTCTGCTTCTCGCATGGCATCCCCGGAAATCCCCAATGTCATTTAACTGTAAAAATATAAACCCATGTCTCCTTGCATTGTATTAGTAGAAATCCAGATACAAAATGCTCATTTTGTTTCAAATCCTTGTTTAATAGGTACAACATTTTCATTTTTGGAGCAGTGGATGGATACTCCAGGAAGGTAAGGGCTCCTGGTGTTTTTCTTCCATCATTGCAGTTATGCTAATTTTTATATGATGGATGGTTGTATCGCCAAGTTCATACGTTACAGATAATGTGCTTGAATGCTGCAACAAATAACCGTGCATCAACAGCCCTTTGCTTCTTCAAAGAGGCAACTGAACGATATGGTGTACTCTCAAGGTACGTTTTTGAAAGAACAACTACTTCATCAACCACCACTTCATCAACCACCATTTCTTCATATCAAAGTTGCATGAATTATTCAGACACATTTTTTAATCTTTTAATAAAAAAAAAAATAAGAGTCGGATTTTCATCATTCAGTAATTATTCTCCAACACATGGCCAGGAGAGTTTGTGTTATAAGTCTCCCCAAACAAAGCATAGCAGCAGATTATATACTGTTATACTACAGTGCATCCGGAAAGTATTCACAGCGCTTCACTTTTTCCACATTTTGTTATGTTACAGCCTTATTCCAAAATGGATTAAATTAATTATTTTCCTCAATTTTACAAACAATACCCCATAATGACAATGTGAAAGAAGTTTGTTTGAAATCTTTGCAAATTTATAAAAAAAAATAAAAAAATAAAATCACATGTACATAAGTATTCACAGCCTTTGCGCAATACTTTGTTGAAGCACCTTTGGCACCAATTACAGCATCAAGTCTTTTTGAGTATGATGCTACAAGCTTGGCACACCTATTTTTGGGCAGTTTCTCCCATTCTTCTTTGCAGGACCTCTCAAGCTCCATCAGGTTGGATGGGGAGCGTCGGTGCACAGCCATTTTCAGATCTCTCCAGAGATGTTCAATCGGGTTCAAGTCTGGGCTCTGGCTGGGCCACTCAAGGACATTCACGGAGTTGTCCCGTAGCCACTCCTTTGTTATCTTGGCTGTGTGCTTAGGGTCATTGTCCTGTTGGAAGATGAACCTTCGCCCCAGTCTGAGGTCCAGAGCGCTCTGGAGCAGGTTTTCATCAAGGATGTCTCTGTACATTGCTGCATTCATCTTTCCCTCGATCCTGACTAGTCTCCCAGTACCTGCCACTGAAAAACATCCCCACAGCATGATGCTGCCACCACCATGCTTCACTGTAGGGATGGTATTGGCCAGGTGATGAGTGGTGCCTGGTTTCCTCCAGACATGACGCTTGCCATTCAGGCCAAAGAGTTCAATCTTTGTTTCTCATGGTCTGAGAGTCCTTCAGGTGCCTTTTGGCAAACTCCAGGCGGGCTGTCATGTGCCTTTTACTGAGGTGGCTTCCATCTGGCCACTCTACCATACAGGCCTGATTGGTGGAGTGCTGCAGAGATGGTTGTTCTTCTGGAAGGTTCTCCTCTCTCCACAGAGAAACGCTGGAGCTCTGTCAGAGTGGCCATCGGGTTCTTGGTCACCTCCCTGACTAAGGCCCTTCTCCCCCAATTGCTCAGTTTGGCCGGGCGGCCAACTCTAGGAAGAGTCCTGATGGTTCCAAACTTCTTCCATTTACGGATGATGGAGGCCAGTGTGCTCATTGGGACCTTCAATGCTGCAGACATTTTTCTGTACCCTTCCCCAGATCTGTGCCTCGATACAATCCTGTCTCGGAGGTCTACAGACAATTCCTTGGACTTCATGGCTTGGTTTGTGCTCTGACATGCACTGTTAACTGTGGGACCTTATATAGACAGGTGTGTGCCTTTCCAAATCATGTCCAATCAACTGAATTTACCACAGGTGGACTCCAATCAAGTTGTAGAAACATCTCAAGGATGATCAGTGGAAACAGGATGCACCTGAGCTCAATTTTGAGTGTCATGGAAAAAGGCTGTGAACACTTATGTACGTGATTTTATTTTTTCGATTTTTATTTTTAATAAATTTGCAAAGATTTCAAACAAACTTCTTTCACATTGTCATTATGGGGTATTGTTTGTAGAATTTTGAAGAAAATAATTAATTTAATCCATTTTGGAATAAGGCTGTAACATAACAAAATGTGGAAAAAGTGAAGCGCTGTGAATACTTTCCAGATGCACTGTATATGCAATTACTGGTTGAGTAAAACACATTTCTTTATCTTTTAAGGAATCTGCAAACTAAGCAAGCATACTCAAGAAAGCCTTAACGAGATTCACCAAAAATGAAAATTCTGTCTTAATTTACTCACCCTCATGTTGTTTCAAACTTTTATATATTTCTTTTTTTTTATTTTCAGAACATGAAAGAAGATATTTTGAAGAATGTTGGTAACAGACAGTTTCGGTTGCCATTGATTTCCATTGTATGAAAATACAGTGAAAGTCAATGGGAACCAAAACTGTTTGGTTACCAACATTCTTCAAAATATCTTCTTTCATGTTCCACAGAGGAAATGAAGTCATACAGGTTTGGAACAACATGAGGATGAGTGAATGATAATATTGATGATATATGATTGAATAAATGACTGAATGATGATATGTCCAAAAGAAGTCTCATCTGCGTAATATAAAAGTCACATGGTTCAGTTAAAGGGTTAGTTCACTCAAAAATTAAAATTATCCCATAACTTACTCAGCCTCAAGCCATCCTAGGTGTATATGACTTTCTTCTTTCAGCCAAACACAGTCGGAGTTATAAAAAAAAAATATATCCTGGCTCTTCCAAACTTTATAATGGGAGTGAATGGTACCTTAGATTTTGAAGCCCTAAGAAGAGCAACTTTATAAACTTTTATTGGCTGTTGCCCAGCCCTATTTGTTTGAACCGCGAGAGGCGTCTACTCTCACCTAAGCTACTGGAAGCCACTGATTATAGTTTATAAAGTTATAAATATGGATATTTTTCTTACAAAAACGCATTGCTTCACTTCAGAATGCCTTTATTAACCCCCTGGAGCCATATAGATTACTATAGATTATTAAGGTAACATTCACTCCCATTATAAAGCTTGGAAGAGCCAGGATATTTTTTTAATATAACTCAGATTGTGTTTGGCTGAAAAAAGAAAGTCATATACACCTAGGATGGCTTGAGGGTGAGTAAATTCTGGGATAATTTTCATTTTTGGGTGAAATAATCCTTTAAGTAGCTGCTACATTTCATCTGTCTTATGTTTTAACCTCTAATTTCCTCTTTTATCCCACTTAAGGCTCTCACTCTATTTGTTCTCTACTTCTCTGATATAGAGATAGATTGTGTTTTTCTCTTTGCCCTCATTCAACGTTCCTAATTCTGTAACTTATTCCTAATTTCCTTCATTACAGAGTCAGAGCAGACCAGGGTTTATGTTAGCAAAGTTTATGTTTTCAGTCCGTGGAACTGACTGTGGGAGCTTTATGTCTGGAAAAAGTGTTCATAACCAGAGGTGCACCAATTCACTTTAACATATAATGTAATGATGAACAAAAAAACAAAAAAAAATCTCAAATGAAAATCATTTTTTCTTTCTTTGACCACTTCACTTTAGTTATTTTAACACTGTTCTCACATTCATAGGATTGAACGTCTATGGCATGATGTAAGGGTCTGTGTCACCTCTAAGTACTGTGATACACTACAAAGCCTGGAAAGAGATCACCTACTTGATTTGTCCTCTGCCAAGGACATTTTCTGTGTCCACTTTACATTTCTACCTAAACTAAAGGCAGACTTGGAGATTTTTGCAGCAGGCTGGATCCACCATCCTCTCAGCACAGAGGGAAATTTGAGCCCAGAGCAGAAGTGGCACATTGGATTGCTGCAGACACAGATTGATCAGCCAGAGAATCTTGAGGTTGTTCTCCTCTTCATTAACATATATGTTTTTCCCACACCCTCCTCTTTCTCTGCAGTGGCAAGTTCTTCTAAACAAGATTGTAAAAAAATATTCAACAGTACTCACTCACCTTCATCCTCCAACCTTTGTATAAAGTCCTGTAAAAGTTAATAATGCGGCACTCTCTGTGGCGGTGGAGTGATCCTTCCTCGCTGAATATAGGAGCCAGGGCAAGCTCTAGGAATTCTGCATCAACCTAAAGAGTTGAAGAGAGAAACTTGTATTTTATTAACAAGTGATACATCCAAAGACTGTATCTTATACAATGGTTGTACATTTAAAAACCTTTTTCAAGTGTCCAGATACAAAGAGCTGCAGGCAGGTTTCACTGTGTTGTGCCAGCAAGTCCTAGACACCATACAACTTCAGTCCATCACATACCTGCTGCAACATTGGAAATATCCTCAATGCTGAGTGCAGAACAATAGCAGTATATAGAAAAAGACAAAAAAAGAAAAAAAGTACAGAAGTGAAGAACTGAAAATTTCAACCATTGCATATATTAAGTTCAATTACATACTTAATAATGTCCTTCTTCCACTCAGGGCCAGTGGCCCCAGTATACCCACTTGTTAAAATCCTGACAGGTCTACCATAGCATCTGTGTCTGCAGCATCAACCTGTAAGGAGACAAATGTCCTAGTGTTAATATTGCTGTGGGGACTAAAGCCAAATGTTTAGGACACCCCCTTTTAATTAACATGTTTGCCTATTCTATTAGTTACAGAGAAGACATCTTAATGCAGACTGCCAGTCAGAGTCCATCACCCAACATCAGTGTCTTAACACACTAATGCTCATTCCTAAATATATCCATGCAGCTAGTAAAAAAAGCAAGTAAAATAAAAATAGCCAGAAAAGATGTTATAGCAGCAACAAGTACTAGATTAATCCTTCTGACTCAAGCATATTTCAATGTTGGTGTTCAGATGTGTATCTTAATGTATTTGATCTAGTTTTTAAAAACCTTTTCAATAAGCTCTATGAGCTCTGGATCGGTGACATTGTCTTTGGACATTTCATCCTTGTTTATTGCTCCTGTGCAGATGTAGTCATAGCACCATTTTTTCAAACAATTTGGTGGGGGGCCCCCTTGTGCTACACTGACTGCGAAGATCTCCCCATAAGTCTTGCAGTAACAAAGAAGTGAATATGTTGAGCATATTGAGGCAACATACTGTAAGTATTGTGTCGATGTGTGTCTTACTAAAATATGCTTTTTATAAGCAAATTAGATTTAGAATTACATATTTTTATCTTTCTCATTTTACCTCTAAATATGTAGCATTTGTATAGAAATTGAAAATACATGACATTGAGACATTCTAGCAGTGTTCCATTTCACAGGATCCTTATGCAGTGTACACTGATCCCTACTTTTGCAAAATTGATCTATTTACTTACTGCTACCTACTTGAAGTGATCTTTCTGATAGTCAGTAATGGAGTACTTTGGGGTTTTTCCACTGTCTCCTCCCTCAAATAGCTGAGCCTAAATTCCTTTCAGCATTTCTGTTCAAATGGAAAGTCAGCAAATAGAATTACAAAATTCAGTAGTACCTTATATTGAGGCAAACTAGCACATACCAGTTAGGAATTCTTTCCGGAGAGCTCCACTGTCAATCCCATAATCTCCTAGGAAATTAATGCAAAGAGTATTCTTTGGAGAAGATTTTTTTTGCCGCTTCCTCTGGACCATGCCCTTCTCAAACAGTTCTCCTCTCGTTACACTGATATTGAATGTCAATGTGCTATCCACCCTGTCAGCAGGCTGTGTGATTATGTTGGATAAGCTACAACACCAAACAGAAAAGGCAAAAATTAGCGAAATGCAATAAAAACCTTTGTAACAAATCTCACAGGTCAGTCAGATGCCAACGGATATCTTGCATTTTACCTTCTACACAGTTTCTCCTCCGTCGTCTTTTCCCTGCCTTTGTCCTCCCAGTCAAGCTCTTTTTAAATTCTCCCAAAAGGTTGCAGAGACAACACAAATGCTCTGATAGCAGTTGTTCCAAATATATTTAGATTTATATTAAAATTGTTGTCACAAACCTTTCACCACAACTGCTTGGATGTAGTTCCACATAGTCTTTTGGGTACTAATTCAAGCAAACTGGACAAGCAACCTATGAAAGGATACAGACATTTGCCACAAAGGAAAATTTCTACACACACACACACACACACACACACACACACAAAAAAACATGCCTAAAAGTGTTAAATGATTCTTCCAGAAACAAGTATGTTTATGTAAATGTCATGAAATCAATACTAAGTAGATCTCCTTGAAATTACTTTGGTGCAAAATTAAAGAGTAACTAAAATGTTCCAAAAATATGGCAAAGTAGTGCAAATCTATTCTTACCTTGACATCCACCACAGACGTGGAGACTGCTGGAGGCTCATTAGAGAATGTCTTTATTTTGAATGGGGTCATCACAAAAGCATGGTTACTCATGAAAAACTAAAATGTACCCAAAATATGGCTAAGTAGTGCAAATCTATTCTTACCTTGACATCCACTACAGATGTGGAGACTGCTGGAGGCTCATTTGAGGATGCCTTTATTTTGAAAGAGATCATAAAAGAATGGTTAGACAAAAAACCTTTTGAATTAAACACCACCTTCCAATTCTAACATTTTTCATAAATACACACAATGTTAATTTATTTTCAAGAACAATAACCTACAATGGCATTTGCAAAGGTTGAAAAACACCTTTAAGCCTTTAAGAGGCACATAATAGAGCTTAATTTTGGTTGTCAAAATCATCTGCATCATCAATGATAGACTCCAAACTGGACTCATCATCAGAGATTATCTGTAAAATAAATACTGTAGAGAAACTTTGAATAATGAACCAGGAAGTGTGTTTTTAGTATACCTTATCTTACATTCAGAGGGACTATTTTGCCCACATTTGTCAATGTGAAGAGCTAGCAGCTGTACAGGTACATAAACCTGACAGGTGATGCACTTGGCTTTAAGCATTCTCTCAGATTCTTTGGCTGACAGTGGTAATGGGGAAGAGTCTAATTTATGTTGAGTTGGCATTATGTAAAGGCATGCCTTTCCTCCGGATGCCTTTATTATATATAGACCATTTTAGCCCTCTGCATCAGGTGCCACCACTGTCAATGATCGTTGGCCGGATCCCCCTGTTTGGCTAAAATAAACATCTACATCACTTACAGAACACTGAAAACATAAACTGTTTAGTGTATAAGGCCAAGTCAATGTTTCGCATAGAAACAAATTTAGGTGTGATTATCCATTTCTTACCAGCTACTTTGTACCCCATCTAATGCTGCCAATTTGGGGAACACTTCACAGAAGAGTGCTGAAATCTGTAAAAATGTAAGTAACATGAAAGTGCAATGTAGACAAAGTGGTGCTGCATCCCAGTTCACCCACTTATACTATGCCCTAAAATTATGTACTCTTTTTGTGAAGAAAAAGTACATACTTTTGAGTGTGTAGCAGAAGAGTTGACAAGCTTTGGGACATACTATCAAGTAAATTGCGCCTTTAACGGACGCTCTGTCACATAGTTACGCCCATCCTGTCACCATAAACTGTCCTGTCAATCATCTTGTCACAGTTAACACCCTCCACATTTAATTTAATTTAATTTCCTACCGTATTGGAGGGAAAAGAAGTAGCACATTGATCTTTCAGTCGTGGGTCTCTGATGTAGAGACTCTCCTTATATTTTTGCATAATGATGCAATTAAAAGTTAATGGCCAAATGGATCTTTATAAAAGTTCACATTGTTGTTTGCAGATGAAATATGACATGAAATAAATATTTTTTATCAGGTTAAATGTTGATTATTAGTCCTCAAACCTTTTTATTTAAACCTCTCTTCTTAACCGCCGGTCGCACACATCTACCACATGTGCAGTTTTTTAACACTTTTTATTCATGCTTGTAGTTCTGAACCGAATCCTCCTCCAAAGCACAATGGGTTGTGGGCTTAGCCGTCAGAGTGTGCATGGATCCACACTATGAAAATCTACAAGAAATAACAGACCATCCGGAGACTTTTGGCGTACTCTTTTCAACATACTATGCATTGGCACACACTTATTCTATTCTCACATACTATATACGATGGATAGTGTACACACTGGTATGCAGGAATGATCACCAGGGCTAGCATTGAGAACCCCTGTTTTAAAAGGATAGTTCACCCAAAAAATGACAACTCTCTCAACATTTACTCACCCTCATGTCTTCCCAGATGTATAAAACTTTCTTTCTTCAGATGAACACAAAGATTTTTAGAAAAATAATCCATCTTTGTGAGTTCATATAATGCAAGTGGATGGGTCCCTCAAAGTTGATGCTTCAAAAACCATGCAAAACTAACATGACGGTAATCCATACAACCCCAGTGGATGAATCAATGTCTTCTGAAGCAAAATGATAGGTGTGTATAAGAAAAATACTAATAAACTAGTTTAAACTTGTTAAAATAAAAACCACTGCTTTTGACCAACTGTCATATCAGTACACGTAAATGTCAGCACATTGTGAAGTGCAATGTAAGCGGTGAAGTGTACAGCTAACTAACATTAACAAAGAATAATAACTTCTGTAACAAATGTAGCTATTGCTAATGCATTAACTAACATTAACTAATGAGACCTTATTGTAAAGTGATACCTATTGTTCTTTATAATTCTTTTGCACTTTAATCTGTTTGAAACATTTGTTTACTTTATAAATTTTTTGTGTATTGCTTTATTGTATTTATATGTTCAGAGTTCTTTTTGTTATAAAGTTATTAAACCTGTTATAGTATGACAACCCTTTTTTTTTTTTTTTGCAACTTATTTCAATATCGTGATGATACCGTATACCGTGATAAAAGCTTTAGCAATTATCGCAACATGAACATTTTATACCGTCACATGCCTAGAGCAAAGACGAACGAACAAGTTCAAACATGTTTGGGATAAAGGATAATGTATAGTCGTATCATATATAAGTAGCTGAGTTGTTTACTTTTTAATTAGTCTTCCCATTAATGCCACAGTGTTGTTCATTCAGACTGATTCGGGAACTTGATGAAAACAAGAGGCGGGATTTATCGCACGAACCAATCATATTCAATCATTGCCTCCTCTGCAAGAGAGATGCGGCCTTCTGCTGTAACTTTACCTGCTGGTGTCGCTGTTGGACAGTGTTACTTTAGAAAAACAAGTGATTTATACACTTTTTAATGCAAGGCTCGAAATTGTGACCATTTTGGTCGCATATGCTCCCGAAATTTAGCCTGTGCGACCTCAAAATATATTTGGGAGCATTTGTGCGAGTGCAAATAATTCTTGTGGTGTGACCTGTTTTCCAGAGATGCACCGGTCAACCAGCCATAAATCAGAACCGGACGGTTTTTGCTCCAAACACACGATCGGCAATCGGTTTTTAGTTTTATTTTGTCCTATCTCTGTTCCGGACTTGAACACAAACTGCATTGCAATCATATCTCAAAATGTAATTTGTGTGAAAATATTACGAAGTCTGTAAACAGGATGTTAACAGGCCAGAGATGGAACATGCTGAAGACTGATGCAAAGAGGAGAACACAGACGCGCTAGCAGAGAAAATACTGTACCAGGCACAGCAAGCTCACTGTTCATGAAGAAAAATATAAATATTGAATTGGGGGTGGGGGTTTATATGAATGTATCTCTGAAGGGAACGGATTGTCTTCAGAAAAGTTTCGATGGCATTTTCTTTTCCTCTTAGTATTTACAAGCGCAGCGCTGATTTGTGTACAGTGGTAACCAAGGCAATGCTATATCGCTGCTGTTCCATAAGCGCCACCTACTGACAGAGAGTGAATTTGCATTTTCATTCAGTCCGTCTGCTGTTTTTGTTTTGTGGTGGTGTCTTATATAGCATCATTTACATCATGATGGTGCCACGGATGGCCGCCTCGGTGTGGAGCGCTCCTATTATTTTGTTGTTTTTGTTTGTTTGTCCTGTGTTTAGTAATCTTTTTCCAGTCAGTTTTACCAGAGACGAACTGCTGAACATTCGACAGCATATACCAGACAGTCTTTTCCCGGTTTTTGAATATTCAGACATTTTGCTAGACATTTTAGTTGGAGGCGCGGCTTTGTTGTTCAGGAGACGCAGGCGAGGAAGACGAGCCGGTGCGCTGGTCAAACTTTCGAACAATGCTGCCGAGCATTCATCTTGTGAATCTCCTCTCTCTTCCTAACAAAACGGACGAACTACATCTCCTCACCCGCACAAACAAGGACTTTTCAACCTCTGCTGCCTTGTGCTTCACAGAAACCTGGCTGAGTGAAGCCATTCCGGACAGCGCGTTACATCTGCCGGGCTTCCAGCTGTTCAGAGCGGATCACATCGTAGAGTTAACGGGGAAAACGAGAGGCAGTGGAACCTGCTTTTACATCAATGAAAGTTGGTGTACAGATGTAACAACGTTAAAGAGGATGTGCTGTCCTAATTTGGAAGCGCTATTTATTAACTGTAAGCCTTTCTACTCGCCGCGGGACTTTTCCTCGTTTATTCTGGTGAGTGTGTATATCGCACCAAACGCGTGTTTGAATATTAGTTCAGTTATTATTATTCTTGGGGATTTTAACAATGCAAATCTCACATGTGAACAGCCCAAATTCAAACAGTACATCACATGCCCCACCAGAGACAGGAACATACTGGATCATTGCTACACAACAATAAAGGATGCATATCGCTCTGTCCCTAGAGCAGCTTTGGGACTCTCTGATCACTGTCTGGTTCATCTTCTTCCAACCTACAGGCAGAAATGAAAATCAACCAAGCCAGTAGTAAGGACTGTAAGGTAATGGACCAATGAAGCAGAGCGGGAACTACAAGCCTGCTTCGATTGCATGGATTGGAGTGTTTTTGAGGCTGCAGCCACAGACCTGGACGAGCTCACAAATACTGTTACATCATATATCAGTTTCTGTGAGGATATGTGCATTCCTACTAGGACTTATTTAAAGTTCAGCAACGACAAACCATGGTTTACTGCAGAGCTCAGGCAGCTTTGTCAGGCCAAAGAGGATGCTTACAGGGGTGGGGATAAATTCTTGTACAATCAGGCCAGGAACACACTGAACAAGGAAATCAGAGTGGCTAAAAGAAGATACTCTGAGAAGCTGAAAAACAAGTTTTCAGCTAACGACCCTGCATCAGTGTGGAGTGACATGAAACAACTTACAAATAACAGGACTCCTGCCCCCAACCCTGTGGTGGACCAACAACTGGCTGACAACCTGAATGTGTTCTACTGTACTCACACCCCACACCTGCTCTGACCTTCACTTCACATAAACACCAACACCTCCTGCAACCCCCCTCCTCACCCCCCCCCCCTCCTGCTACTCAACCTGCACTTAAGATCTGTGAAAATGATGTGAGCCGTGTCTTTCGGAAACAAAAGACGAGGAAAGCTTCAGCCCCAGATGGCGTCTCATCAGCGTGTCTTCGATCCTGTGCTAACCAGCTGGCCCCCATCTTCACACAAATCTTCAATAGATCACTGGAGCAGTGCGAAGTCCCATGCTGCTTCATTATTCCTGTCCCAAAGAAACCAAAAATCACAGGACTTAATGACTACAGATCTGTCGCCCTGACATCTGTGGTCATGAAATAATTTGAGAGACTGGTGTTGGCCCACCTGAAGAACATCACTGGACCCTTTCTAGATCCCCTTCAATTTGCTTATTGAGCAAACAGGTCTGTGGATGCTGCAGTCAACATGGGATTGCATCATATCCTGCAACATCTGGACAGACCAGGGACATATGCAAGGATCCTTTTTGTGGACTTCAGTTCGGCTTTCAACAGCATCATCCCAGCTATACTCCAGAATAAATTACACCAACTCTCTGTTCCCATGTCTATCTGTCAGTGGATTACCAGCTTTCTGACAGACAGGCAGCAGCTTGTGAGACAGGGGAAACTCACTTCCAGCACCTGTACAATCAGCACTGGTGCCCCCCAGGGATGTGTGCTCTCCCCAATACTCTTCTCCCTCTACACCAATGACTGCATCGCCAAGGACCCCTCTGTCAAGCTCCTGAAGTACGCAGATGACACCACTGTCATAGGCCTCATCCGAGATAACAAAGAGTCTGCATACAGAAGGGAGGTTGAACAGCTGGCTGTCTGGTGCAGTCAAAACAACCTTGAGCTGAACAAGCTCAAAAGGGTGGAGATGATTGTGGACTTTAGGAGGAACACCCCAACACTGACCCCCATCACCATTCTAAACAGCACTGTGGCAGCAGTGGAGTCATTCAGGTTCCTGGGCACTACCATCTCACAGGACCTGAAGTGGAAGACCCACATTGACTCCATTGTGAAAAAGGCCCAGCAGAGGTTGTACTTCCTTTGCCAGCTGAGGAAATTCAACCTGCCACAGGTGCTGCTGATACAGTTCTACTCAGCAGTCATTGAGTCTGCCCTCTGCACTTTATTAACTGTCTGGTTTGGTTCAGCTACGAAATCAGACATCAGAAGACTACAAAGGAGAGTTCGGACTGCTAAGAGTATTATTGGTTGCCCCCTGCCGCCCCTTCAAGAACTGTACACTTCCAGAGTGAGGAAAAAGGCTGGAAAAATCACTCTGGAACCCACTCACCCTGCCCATTATCTTTTTGAACTGTTGCCTTCTGGCCGACACTTCAGAGCTCTGAGCACCAGAACTATCAGGCACAGGAACAGTTTTTTCCCTCAGGATATCCATCTCATGAACAATTAAATTGCCCCATTGAGCAATAACTATGTGCAATACACAGTTTAGTCTTTTTTATATTTATCCAACACATCCAACCTCTTCTGCCATTTCATTCCTCTTAAAAAAAAAAAAAAAAAAAACATTTGCACTGTACATAACAGATTTGTATTTGCACTGTACATAACAGATAACAGAATTGTATTAGATTGCACTACGTATGTGTATGTGTGTATGTGTGTGTCTGTGCATGTACGTATGTGTATAATTATTTTTTATTTTTTATTATTAACTATGTCTTGCTGCTGTTTTTGTATTGTTTTTGTGTTGTTGTACACTGGAAGCTCCTGTCACCAAGACAAATTCCTTGTATGTGTAAGCATACTTGGCAATAAAGCTGATTCTGATTCTGATTCTGATAATTTCACAAATCTAAAGTCAGACCATTCTGTTTTTACTTTAAATCCTATAATTAAATCTAATTTAAATAAAAAACAACAGCTCATGTGTGTAGCATCTTTGTTTGGATCAACAGGTTCACTAAACGCTTTGCTGCGTTCTGTATTTCCACCTATTTTCAGTTATTATCAAAGACAGAAAACACACACACACACACACACACACACACACACACACATATATATATATGCACAAAACATCTTATCATCCGATTCCCAATCTTCCCGCTTTCTGTCTGTCCTCGTCCAACAACAGCCAATCACGAGAGATTCGAAGAGATGTAGGCAATCAATACAGGATTTGGTCAGCAGCCAATAACATTTGTTAATAGGAAGGTTTGGGCCCACTCCTGCGTGTCAAAACCGACTCGTGTGCGTAAAGATTTCAGCTGCGCATGTGTTCAGATCTGCGCACGTGTGGGACCTGTCAGGACTCGCGGCTTTGTTAATTCTGCTCGCGACTTGTTAATTTGTGTGCACAATCATATTTTTTTGGGATTTGCAAATTCTGCAGGTTTACATTTTACGTGCGAGCTTTGTCACGGTGCTCACGCTGTTGTAATTCACTTGCGCGCTGTGTTTATGTGCTTGCGCTGTTTTGTCCACCATTTAACGCCATAGATATGCATGAAGAATGTGAATCACCAAAAACACAAGAAGAAGAAAGTGAAAGTCTGAATTAGAATGAGCTTTATTGCCAAGTATGCTTACACATACAAGGAATTTGTCTTGGTGACAGGAGCTAACAGTGCACAAACAATATAGCAACAAGACAAGAGATAATCATTTAAAAAAAATAGAATGAAAATAAAAGTGAATAGAAAATTAAGTATATATGGAAATACACAATTGGACAATATATATATATATTTATGTATGTACAATATACAAATACAAATCTGTTATATACAGAAGCAAGGGAAAATAATGACAGAAGACCTGTCTGATTTTTGGAGATTCAAAATGTTGGCACCCATTCATTTGCATTGTATGGACCAAAATAGCTGAAATATTCTTCTAAAAATATTCATTTGTGTTCTGCAGAAGAAAGAAAGTCATTCACATCTGTGATGAGGGTGAGCAAATTATTAAAGAATTTTCATTTTGGGTTAACTATTACTTTAAACACCTTCATTCATGAAAGAGCTGAAGAAACTTCACTGTAACCGTAATTCAGATTCTCATAAGTGGTGTTGTTAAGTTCAGCATTACTATTATTGTGATGTGATCTGATCAAACCTCTTACCTTAAGTATCTAACGTTCAGTGTGTTTGTGTTACAGATGTGAATGATCCCTCAAATCATGTGTGTTGTTGAGGAGAGGTGTGCTGTTACTTTACTAAAGCCCGGTGCACACTGTACGATTATTGCATTTTTCTTCACAACTTTATTTTAATTACTACTTTTAATAAATGTACTTTAAGCGCCTGTAAACTTCTTTAGTTAAGATTCAAACCACTCCAATTTATATTGGTATTTATGGGACATTTCAGTCCAAATCAGCAGATAAAATTAGACACAGTTATAGAAATCTATGTCATGTTTGTGCATTATTCATAGGGAATTTCCAAGCATGATATATTATTAGACTACATGAATTTTTGATATTTTGCTTGGTCTTTGGGTTATTAATCTTAAAGAGGAGAAAGACGTACTATAACCCACCTTTTCTGTTTTCCCATATGTGAATGCAGAAGTTTGTAAAGTCCTCTTATTTCCACAATGAATCTTTGCTTGTGGTAACTAATTATTACTGTAGGCTACCTCCCCCACTGACGTTCAATCTCAACACCTGTAATTTTAAGTATTTGTGATTAGGATGTCTTATTATAGGCCTATTTGACAAAATCAATCTTTCTTTTTATATGTTAGCATATGCTCGTGATGGAGTGGTATTGGAACAACGGAAATGCTGATGTCCTGACATTCAGAAGAAAAAAAAATGCTCCTCCGGGGCAGCAAATCACACCGTTTTGCTTCTATTCTGCCATGCTCCCGTAACGTGAGTCACGTTCACTGACTGGGACGATTGGGACCACAGTCAGCTACAATGTGTATTGTACAGTCTGACATAATGTCGCACAGTGTGCCATGGTGATATCAATGCATTCATATCGTACAGTCTGACAAGCAACAATCCTAAAGGACTGTAAAAATCCTACAGTGTATAGTGGACTTAAGACATCACCTGAAAAAAACCCATTGACTTACATGGAAGGAGGGACTCCAGTCAGAATATCACAGAGACTCATTTCACTCCAGACAGAAAACAAACATTCAGAACACACTAATAATGGATTAGTTACTGGTAAAGTAATTATTTTTTGAACAAGGTAAAAAATAGCTTCTGTGTACAATCTCTATACAAAAACTGAGATACTGATCCATAATCATCCTGTTAATCAGCACAACTATGATCAGCGTGTCTGTTTAGATTTATGTGACCATTGATAAATACTGAGTGATAAACTCATAAATGTAACTCTTAATTTTCAGATAAACAGTTTAGATAAGAAACTTTAGTTACAGCAGATATTTTAAGTGTTTGTTCACTCAAGTGTGAAAGCTGTTTAATCCCGACAATTAAAGGAATCAAAAGCTCCAGCAGCAACAGATATTCACAAAACTAAGAACAATAACAGTGGCTGCTCAACAAACGTTCTCTTGCTGTATTCTCGTCTTTTATTTACTCACTCGTTTGTGCCATTATCTCATGACCTTTCACCATTCTCTGACCCTGCTGTGACCTCATAGTCATAGTGTTCATAAGTCTAATAAAGCTCGTCATGTGACTCAATTCAGACATCTAATATTTCCTGAGCAATTCAGACTCGAGTTACAGTGCCACTCACATACTGAAACACAAACCTGACAGAGTGTGTGTGTGTGTGTGTGTGTGTGTGTATTGAGTGTTTCCCTCTGAAAGCAGCTGAAAGGAAAAGATATTTAGCACCCTGCAATTCTGCCCTGAGGACACACACACACACACACACACACACACACTTCCTGTAGCTCAACAGATGGAGCATCATGTTTTATATATTAAAAACAACCTCATCCCTGATAGCACACAAACATCACCCAGATGTCTATGTTTATGTGTTTACATCTGGAATATGTATTTTGTTAGGTTGTTTGCTCATCTGCAATATGTCTATAAGATGTTTCCTCTTGGATGTCAGTAAGACATTCAGCAGATGTCTTTGAGACGTTAATGATTAAGAATGTTTGTAAATCTGATCTTTTTAAGATGTTTAGCAGATGTCAATTAGATTATGATGCTTTCCAGATGAAAAGATCTAAAACAGACATCTCGGAGATGTACGTACGCTATCTGAGATTTTGTGTGTATTTTCACAAGAACAGTCTTTGTAATGCCGATGTTGCATACATGCTTCTGTTCAGAAATCACAAACAAGTTGCACACTGATTGTCATATAATAATAATAAACTTTCACCTTTAAAAGTTGCTTTACAATTTAAAATTTAAAAAAAAAAAATATATATACACACCATTATATCTATTAGCAGGCATAATAAACCACAATGTACAAATATACAAAATATGTCCACACACACACACACACACACACACACACACACACACACACACACAAAGTCAAGTAAACGCCCTTCTAAAAAAAAAAAGTCTTATGACTAGATTCAAAAGAGCCTAAAGTTAATTCCTCCCTAACTTCTCTAGGCAATGAATTACACAATTTTGGGGCATGGCATGAAAAAAAAACCCTGTCTCCCATAGATCATAGCCGATTCTGTGGCACAGACAACAGGTCAGAATCAGAAGAACGGAGATTACAATGGGGAGAGTAGGGAGTTAAAAGTTCAGTCAAATAATGTGGAGCTAATCCATGTAGTGCCTTATAATTGAGCATGAGAACTTTAAAATCTTGAACTTAAAACCTGACAGGAAGCCAGTGCAAGGATTGAAATTGGAGTGATGTGATCATTTGCTTTAGCCTTTGTCAGTATTCTAGCTGCTGAATTTTGTACATACTGAAGTTTATTCAGTGTTGAATTACAGTTGCAATCGAAATTATTCAACCCCCCCAAGACAGTAAGGATTTACAAAGGTAAGCTTTACTGATGACCCAGAATTTTATATATATATATATATATATATATATATATATCAATCAGTTGAGTGACACATTCAAAGTCATAGTGTGAATATATAACCTAATATTTGTAAGTAGCAGGATTTTTTAAAAATACAGCCATGACATAATTATTCAACCCCTATTGCATGTAGCTGTTTCTTAAATATGTAAGGCTACACACGTAATTGTTTTAAAACAAAATTAAGTCATCAATCTGCAATGGCACTTAAGTTTAAAAATGTACGTTTATCATTGTAAGAAAAATGTATTTCTATGCAAAAAATGCAATAAAAAATAAGCTGTCTCAAAAGCTAATCGAGGAGATTATTTCATTACACAAGAAAGGTCATGGCTAAAAGTACATTTCCAAGGCACTTCAATTTCCAATAGACAAAGTTGGCAGCACCATTCATACATTTTTTAAATATGGTACAACAGCAACCTTCTTGGGGTGTGGAAGAAAGCAAAACTTCACCAAGGGAAATGTTGATTTGAATATTCAAGAAGTAATTAGGAAAGGCCTGTGGAGTCCTGGAAGAAGGTTTTATAGACGTATGACACTAAACTGAAAATGAGTTTTAGACCCATGGGTAAGCAGTACGTCTGGAGTAAGATGACATGGTGATGACAAGAATGACACCATCCCCTCAGTGATGCATGGAGGTGGGTCAGTCCTGTTATGGAGGTGTTTTGCGGCTGCAGGAAACGGCTATCCTGACTATGTGACTGACACATTCTTTCAGGTATCAGGCATTTTGGCATGAAAAATGTGATGCCTTCAGTGTGTAAATTGAAGCTTGATGATCACTGGACTTTCCAGTAAGACAATAACACCAA
This sequence comes from Myxocyprinus asiaticus, assembly GCF_019703515.2. Taxonomy (NCBI): domain Eukaryota; kingdom Metazoa; phylum Chordata; class Actinopteri; order Cypriniformes; family Catostomidae; genus Myxocyprinus; species Myxocyprinus asiaticus. The sequence goes on from NC_059344.1 coordinate 148,526, forward strand.
GGATACATCCAAGTTGTCCAAAATCTGGTTCAGGGATAGGTCGTGGAATGTCCTTAAATAGCCCTTTCAGTCCATCATTAAAATCCCATTGCAAACCTTTGTTGGGATTTCAAGGAAGCAGTGGCAGCACAGAATCCAAAGAATGTCAATGAGCTGGAAGCTTTTGCTCATGAGAATTGTGTAAAAATTCCAAAAGTCCAAAGCCTGAGAACACTTACCTGAAACATTTATATGCTGTTATTAAGGATAAAGGATGCTCCACAAATGATTGACTTTGGGGGTTGAATATTTTTCACATGACATTTGTGGAGAGAATTAGTTATTTTTTATTTTAAAATTTGGGTAAACTGAACTCTTTGTTCTCAAAATCACTCAAATGTGTATTAAAAACTTACTTTGTTTACTGAGGTTTTAGTTGATGTGTTTTAATTCACATCACCAGAATGTATTGCTGGTCAGGGGGGTTGAATAATTTTTATTGCAACTGTAGATACTGTACCCCTGCAAGAAGAGCATCACAGTAATCAATGCGAGGGAAAATAAAAGTATTGATTAATTTTTCAGCAAAAGTTGAGGATAATATAGGATCTTGGTACATTTCTAAGGTGAAAAAAGGATGTTTTAACAGTATTCTGAACATGAGATTCAAATGTCAAGCCGGAAACAAAAATCACTACAAGATTTTTCCATTTTTCATGACATCGACATGGCAGGTGATGGTGGTGATTGGCAGTATAGTCAACAAGTGTGTGGCATTTACTCAAGATCTGTTTGTATTGGAGTCACGTGACACAATGCGAGTGGAGGCTGCCTAGTGGTGAGCTCCACTTCACTTTGCTACAATTATCCTTTCAATCAGTATTACTCTGTGAGAACTGAATTAGTTTTGATGGTTAAACTGTGCTGGGAGTGTTGGATGTCAAAGAATTCGAAATCGTCTGCCTGTGGGGACATTAAAAAGCATTAACGGATGCACACGTCTGATGCCTTTTAAGATGGTGGGGGTCCGGTTAGGAATGACAGCATGCCTCAGGATGTCGGTCAAGATATTGCAAACCTTTATGCAGCACTAACGAAAATCTCGACTGACATGGAAGGCCTTGGTTAAATACGTCTGACACCTCTCAAAATGGTGGAGGTCTGGTTGGGAATGACAGCGTTCCTCATGATGTTGGTCAAGATATTGCACTAGCGAAAATCTCGACCGACATGGAGGGCTTCATGGAAATACGTAGAGCGACTACATCTGTGGAGGCAAAACGGTCGCCGGACAGAGACTTTGTTTTATGTGCAGCGAGGAATAAAGGCAAGTTGCGCTGGAAGGATTACAACATAATGGTTTTTCCAGACTTCATCAGAGTGACACAAGTGAAACGGGATAGATTCAAAGAGTGTAAGAATGTACTTCACGAACAGGAGGTGAGATTTGCTTTGCTTAACCTGGCTAATCTGAGAAGTTATGCCAAGGATGGACATAAGACTTTTACATGCTCAAGACAAGCTATGGCCTTCATTAAATCAATGGAGTGAGTGTGTGGCTTTGCCCGTGCTGAATCAGCGGTATGGACTATGGATTGTGCATTTTGCCAATGCGGTCTGAGACGGTTTGTTATTTGGTTGGTTGCCCACTGTCTCTCTCTCTCTCTCTCTCTATCTACTTTTTAAAATAAAATTTTTTCTCTTTTCCTGTATTGAATTGAGTTTATTTGTTAATTTTGTGGGTTTGATGTTGTTGTTTAGTGGGGCCTATTTCAGTGAAAACTTTTACGTGCCGTTCAGTGGTACAGTTTACATTAAAACACAGAAGGGGAAAAAAACATTGAACTGAAGTAATCTTATAGCAATAGTGGGGGGAAGTGGTGGATGGGGGAAGTGGTGGCTCTGCAGTTAAGGCTCTGGGTTACTGATCAGAAGGTCAGATGTTCAAGCTCCAGCACCACCAAGATGCCACCACTGGGTCCCTGAGCAAGGCCCCCCAACCCTATCTGCTCCAGGGGCACCATAACATGGCTGACCCTGCACTCTGACCCCAGCTTAGCTGGGATATGTGAAAAAAAAAAGAATTTCACTGTATATGTGTGAAAAATTTATTATTATAGTGTAGCAGAAAATCTCATGAGCGTGCATGGACCATTGGATTTCCAGGGGATGGACAGTAGTTGAGACTGTTATGTCTCAAAAGTCGTCATTTATATTTGTATAGCATTTTTCACAACACACATTGTTTCAAAGCAGCTTTACAGAAAAACATGCATTAACAGAAAATGACACTGTAATATCAGTAAAGTCACCATTGTGTAGCATGATTAAAATATGATTGTAAATTGTGTATAAAAATAATTAAGTCAATAAGTAAATAATAATTGTATTTAGAACTCCAGTGAGCAAGCTGAAGGCAACTATGGCAAGGAACACAAAACTCCATAATATGTTGGTTAATGGAACCAGACTCATGGTGGGGGCAAGTCCCCTCTTGCTAAACAGCATGAATATAATGCCAGTATTTGTTATTTGTGTAGTGCAAGACATGGTTTAAAATTAGTAAACTAAGAAAGTGTTAAGGGCCAATGTTTAAACAACAATACTGTAAGATTAATGATAATATCTTTGAAGTCCATCCTGGATTAACTGCAAAAGTTCACATAGATGCATTGTCCTTAGTTGCTTGAAGAAGGCTTTTATCAATTCATTAATTAATTGATAGTCTATGTATTCCTTTTTAAGAGTGTAGTCCATCATTAGACCAAGGTGGTGTAGGCAGAGATCAGTGAGGTGCATCGAAGTTCAATTCAGGTCATTTCGATAAGGTTCGGTGAGGTCTATCCTAAGTCCAAGGTTCAGGCAGTGGCATATGAAGAATCCCATGTCTTGCGGTTGGAGTTGGAATAATTTCATCCTCTGAAGTCCATTGTAGTAGACTGTAGTGATATTTGGCTGGCAACGGCTGCAGTTAGTCATCATCACTCAGCGACACGTAGCAGTAGAGTCCAACACCAAGCAGGAATGGAGCTGGATCTGGCCAGCTCTGGTAACCTCGGGATATAAATCCCGAGGTTGAGACAGGGAAAAAAATAAAATAATATTAGCATAGATGCCATTCAATTTATTGCAGAGTTCTAGATTATGAGAAGTGTTTCCAGTTCCGTCAGACCGAACTAAAACAGCCTAATTATGAGGTGATGGATAAATTAGGTGTATGCCTGTCTGAAAAGATGAGTCTTTAGTCTAGACTTAAACTGAGAGAGTGTTTTTGAGACCCGAACAGCCAAATAGGAAAAGAATCTACCTCCTTTTGTGGATTTTGATATTCTAGGTACCACTAACAGGCCAGAATTTTGTGATAGTAATTAACATGATGGAATATAGTGTGGTAGAAAGTCACTTAAGTATTGAGGAGCTAGACCATTCAAGGCTTTGTACATAGTTAAAATTATTTTAAAATTATTAAGAAATTGAGTAGGTAGCCAACGCAACAACGATCAAATGGGGCTAATATGATCATATTTTTTGGATCAAGTCAGCACTCTGGCTGCTGCATTTTTAACCAATTGAAGTTTATTTATTTAATTTACAGGACATCCTCCCAGTAATGCATTACAATAATCTAGTCTTGAGGTCATGAATTAGTTTTTCGGTATCAGCAACAGAGAGCATGTGTCGTAACGTAGCAATATTTCTCAGATGGAAGAATGCAGTTCTACAAACATTGGAAATTTTTATTTTCAAAGGACAGATTGGTATCAAATATAACACCTAAGTTCTTCACTGTAGAAGACGACATAACGGTACAACCATCAAGAGTCGAATTTTTTATTTTAGTAGTTTTTGGTGCAATATTTAGTACCTCTGTTTTGTCGGAATTGAGTAGAAGGAAATGTATGTCCATCCAATCTTTGATTTAATTGATACACTCTGCTAATTTGTAGAATTGTGAAATTTCATTGGGTTTCGAAGAAATATAAAGTTGGTATCGTCGGCATAACAGCGGAAAATTATTCCACGATTCCTGATAATGTCTCCCAGGGTAAGCATATATAAGGAGAAAAGCAGAGTCCCTAAAACTGATCCCTGTGGCACTCCATACTTAACTTTTCTTTGATCTGACAATTCCTCATTTACACAAACAAAATGGGAGCAGTCTGATAAATAGGACCTAAACCATACTAATGTAAGTCCACTAATACCAAAATAATTCTCCAGCCTATTCAAGAGAATGTCATGATCTATCGTGCCAAAGGCCAGCACTAAGATCTAAAAGCACTAGAAGAGAAATGTAGCCACGATCAGATGATAAGATCAAGTCATTTGTGACTCTGATAAGTGCAGTTTCTGTACTGTGATGGGCCTAAATCCTGCCTGAAATGGTTTATATACTGTATACCATTTCTTTGTAAAAAATTTACAGAGTTGGGAGGGCACTACATTTTCTAGTATTTTCAACATAAATGGGAGATTTGAAATCAGTCTATAATTAGCCAATTATCCAGTATCAAGCTATGGTTTCTTAATAAGCGTTTTGATAGCTGCCATTTTAAAGTTTCTTGGGACATGTCCTAAGGATAGTGAGGAGTTATTACTGTTAAGAAGACATTTTGAGATTACACGGAACACCCCTTGTAAGAGCATAGTTTGTAATGGATCTAACATACATGTTATTGCTTTTGATGTTTTAATAATTTTGTTAGCTCTTCATGACCTATAACAGAGAAGGTTTGAAGTTGCTCGTGCGGAAAATTATGAGACACTGTTTTATGAGGTGCTGTGACAGACGATTACATAATTACAATTTTATTTCTGATGGTTTCAATTTTATCAGTAAAGAAATGTATGAAGTCATTGCTATTGTGCTGTGATTGAATATCTGGTTCAGTCGAGGCTTTATTCCTAACCAATTTAGCCACAGTACTGAATAAACACCTAGGATTGTTGTAGTTATTTTCTATCAGTTTGCTAAAATATGCTGACCTGGCAGTTTTTAGAGCCTGACTATAGCTGGAAACACTATCCTTCCATGCACCGCAAAATACTCATAAATTTGTATTCTTCCATTGGCGCTCCATTTTCCGAGCTGCTCTCTTGAGAGCATGAGTGTGATCATTGTACCATGGTGCGGGTTTTATCCTTTAATCGAAAGGGGGTGACACTATCAAGAGTGCTAGAGAAGACTGTATTTATATTTTCTGTGTTTACATCAAGTTCTTCTAGACTTTTTGGCTTACTGAGTATTTGAGACAAATAAGGAAGATTATTAGTGAAGCTGTCTTTAGTGGTCGAAGGAATAGTTCTACTGATAATGTTGTGTAGATTGAGTGACATTAGCTAATCGCAGCATACAAGAGATGAGGTAATGATCTGAGATGTCATCGTTCTGCAGCAGAATTTTTATTGTTTTAACATTAACTCCATATGACACAATTAAATCTAGTGTATGATTATGGCAATGAATTGGTCCTGTCACATTTTATCTGGTTCCAAGAGAGTTGAGAATATTGATAAATGCTAATCCCAATGTGTCATTTTCATTATCTATGTGAATATTGAAGTCACCAACAATTAAAGCTCTATTCACAGTAACTACTAGATCTGATAGAAAATCTGCAATTTCACCAAGGAAATCAGAATACAGCCCGGGAGATCTATATACTGCAGCAAGGGCAAAATGCTAATACTATTATATGTAAACTTAAACTTATATCCTGTCCTCTGAGTAACACCAAAAACTGCACTGTAAATTGTAGCAACACCTCCTCCTCAACCCTTCAGGCGAGGCTCATGTTTAGAACAATAACCTGGAGGGGTAGACTCATTTAAACTAATATATTCATCCAGTTGAAGCCAGGTTTTGGTCAAACAGAGCGCAACCAAACTATGATCTGTAATAATTTAATTTACAATTAGTGCTTTGGTTGAAAGAGATCTAATGTTTAATAGCCCTCGATGTGTTGTAGTTTATGTGACCTTTGTAACATCTCAAGGCAAATTGCAGATGGATGGTTAAGCCATTCTGTCTGCTTCCTGACCTGGGCCCCATTTAGTCAAATACTATCACTAGAAAGACTATGAGCCACTCCAGCTAGGTCTCCTAAGCAACCAAATTGGCCTGGTTGCTAGGGAGGGTGGAGTCACATGGGTTAACCTCCACGTGGTCGCGATAAGTGGTTCTCGCTCTCAACGGGGCGCGTAGTAAGTTGTGCATGGATCGCGGAGAGTAGCATGAGCCTCCTTATGCGGGGTCTCCGTGGTGTCATGCACGACGAGCCACGTGATAAGATTGACTGTCTCAGAAGTGGAGGCAACTGAGACTTGTCCTCCACCACCCAGATTGAGGTGAGTAAATGCGCCACCATGAGGACCTACTAAGTAATGGGAATTGGGCATTCCAAATTGGGAGAAAAGGAATTGGTCATGCCAAATTTCTAGAGAGGAGAGCGGCACCTTCCCTGGAGGGATGGAGTCTGTCTCTCTTTAGAAGGTCAGGTCTACCCCAAAAACTCTTCCAGTTGTCTAGAAATCCAATGCAATCAATGTCATGCTATTCTATTAAGGATTATATGGTTACATCAATGTTGGATAGTGGTCTATATAATTTAGCCTTGGGTACACAATTTTTCTTTGCATGTAAATATGTCACATTTTAATATAGGTAAAATGTTTCTCTCCACATGGAATGTTAGTGGGCTGGGGCACCCTATTAAAAGAAGGAAGGTTGTATCTTTTCTTTAGCGTCAAGAATTTTATATATTGTTCAAGAAATGCACCTTTCTTCACAGAAAACTGAAAAACTTGGTAGGGCATGGGGTGGGCATGTGTTTTGCAGTGCTGGTTCGAGTAAGAGCAGGGGAGTCATCACATTGATGAGTAAGCATTTACAATTTATATGTTTCAAACAGATTAAACATAATTTAGGAAGAGTTATTATTTTTTTTAGCTGAAATACGGGGCAAAATCTTATTTTGGCTAATATGTATGCACACAAAACTGATAATCAGATCTTTTTTATATAGAAGTTGAGGGAAGGTTACAAGCAGCTGGGATCCTCCATGACATGGTTTTATTTAAAGACTTCAATCTGTTAATGGATCCGGTCCTTGATCATAGCGATGCAAAAGTGTGTAGACTTTTTAGAGCAACATTGACACTTCAGAGGATGTGTAAAAATCTTGGTCTTACAGAAATTTGGAGACTTCTGTATTCATCTGGGAGGGACTAAACCTTCTTTTCATCAGTTCATAAGATTTACTCTAAAATAGACAAGTCACTTATTCCATTTGCCACTGATTGATCAATTGGGAACATTTTAGTTTCAGATCATGCTTTGGTGTGTTTAGAGATGTTGCTGCATATAGAGAAAAGAAAATAGATGGCACTTTTACATTTGTTGAAATTCTGGTCTTGTAGAAGGGATGCATTTAAGACAGAAATTCATTTTTATTCTCCTGAAACCCATGCATTACTGCTATGTGCATTTTCCATTTCACTTTTTGATTTGTAACTAGTAGCACCTAATAAACAAGCACAAAAATAAAAAAAAATAAAAAAATCTAGACAAATAGTTTTCCTAAAAATTTCTGTCCACATATGTGGACAGCGGGACTAAATTGTGAAATTGTAAGTAATACCAAACTATAGAAAGTCATTTTTTTCAGCAAATAGTTTATGTGTCCAGGAGTGTTGGTTATTCGTGTTACTGAGACGTTATAGACATTACAGCTGATTTTCTATACATTTGAATTAATAATTCTTATTAAAAGTGTTTGCCAGCATCATCAAATCACTGCCAACCATGTTAAAATACAACTTAGCATATACAATTCTGAATCTATGTACTGATAATCATTTTCCCATGTCTGCCAAACATGTTAAGTGGTCCAAACATAATCTGCAGACTGAAACTGAACTTTTGGTTGTATTTTAGGAGTGAATGCACTTAGCTGCATAAAAAGCTATTGGTGTCAAGGATGAGACCAGAGATCTAAGTGCGGAGGCAAAGTTAACAGAATTTATTAACAATAATCAAACACAGCTGAGCTGGCAAAGCATGAGGGAACCCAGCACTGACTGCAGCATGGAGATGAAGAGTGTGTTCATAGGCTTGTGTGCGTCATGATAGTGTGGAGCATGGATCCGTGACGAATCCTCAGGAGGAGAGTGTGTTTGTAGGCATGAGTGCGTCATGGCAGTGAAGAGGGAAAACTGATGAGGAATCCTCAGGTGAAGAGTCGAAGCGAGCGAAGAAACCAACAGGATGGTAACCACAATCCAGGCACTGTGGCGAAGACTGGCAACCAATAGAGAAATCATGTAACAGGACCAATCTAGCAACGAACAGAAAACAGAGTGGGGTTAATATAGGCAGGAATCAAACAAGAGGCAGGTGCCTACAGCCAGCTGAAAGTTGGCATGATCAGCGTTCCCATGGAAACCCTGATTCTGTATGCCAGCAGCACCTGAAACACATGAAGGAGAGAACATAAACACAATAGAAAAAACCAGCGGACTCAATGAGACCACGACAATAGGATGCTCCCTTGCTCCCTATTTAGTGATTGAATTAACATCCAGTGTACTATCTGTCTGCACTGATCTCAGAACAGTTCAAAATGCACCTTATTTTCATCCTAACTCCATATAAAGTCTCTAACACTAAAATACAATGTCCATACATGTGGATGCGGAGTCGCACGGGGTTATGTAGAAACCAATAGGTCCTCTGCGCTGAAGTGCCGAATGTCATACAATGGCCTTAGAGAGTTGACTTAGCTAAAATATAGGTACAATACTATTTTGTCACAGAAGGTAGAGTTTAGGTTATTCAGGGAAAAAAAGACATACTTTGTGTCGGGGGACAAGTCAGGGAAACTAGATACATAAAACAGATTTTTCCTTCAATGAAGGAAAATATGAAGGCAATACATTTACTTCTGCCACAGATATTAATAAGACCTTTCAAGAATTCTACTTTGATCTTTATAGTTCCACGTCTTTGTTTACCAATAAGGATTTTAGCATCTTCGTATAGACATTAGAACTTCCTAAATTGACAAATGATCAAAAAAACTTTCCTGACTCAGATATTAATCTTGGAGGATCTTGTTGTGGTAATTAAAGCCTTGCCAACAGGTAAGGCACCAGGGCCAGATGGTTTTGCCGCAGACTTTTTTAGATCTTAAGTCACACAACTGGCTCCACTTCTGTTAGAAGTTTACACATAGTCATTAAAGAAAGGTGAATTACCACCAACCATGACGTAAGCCCCGATCAGTCTCATTTAAAAAAAAAGATAAAGACACAAATTAATGTAAAATTTATTGTCCAATTTCCCTAATCCAGTTAGATGGTACATTGTTGCCTAAAATTCTGACTTATCGATTAAACAGAGTTTTACTCTTATATATATATATATATATATAGATCAAGTGGAGAGTTTTACATCTCTTATATATATAGATCAAGTGGGGTTTATTCATGGGCGTAGACCCTGATCGCTGCCATTTCACTTGATGCCAAGAAGGCGTTTGATATGTTCGAATGGGACTATCTTTTTAAGATTTTGGAAATGTATGGGTTTGGGAACACTTTTATTGGGTGGATTAATTTACTCTATAAACAACAGTTAATTTCAGATTAATTTCAGATTATTTTTGTCTTGGTAGGGGAACCTGGCAAGGCTGTCCTCTCTCCCCTTTGCTGTTCTGTCTTGCCCTGGAACCATTAGTAGCCACGATTAGAAAAGAGGATGATTTTCCTGGTATTGTAGCAAGAGGTGTGGTGCATAAACTTTTACTCCACGCAGATGATATATTATTATTTGTCTCTGACCCTAGAAGATCTATGCCTAGCCTCCACAGAATTATGAATTCATTCTCCAAATTTTCAGGATATTGGGTGAATTGGCCTAAATCGTAAGATCTTACTCTGACAGCATATTGCCCTACCACAGCTTTCCAGCCTGGTGCCTTTCAATGGCCCAAGCGAGGCATTAGGTATTTAGGCATTTCCAGCAAATTAGATAGATTTAGTTAGAGCTAATTTTGACCCATTAATGAAAAGGTTCTCGTGTGATGCTGATAGGTGGGCTTCACTTTATTTGTCTATCGCTGAGAAGGTCGATGCAATAAAAATTTAGTGTATCCCCAAATTCAATTATCTCAAATCAAATCAAATCACTTTATTGTCACACAGCCATATACACAAGTGCAATGGTGTGTGAAATTCTTGGGTGCAGTTCCGATCAACATAGCAGTCATGACAGTGATGAGACAGTACCAATTTACAATAACATCAAATTAACACAGCACAATTAAACATCTGTTATACACATAATTACACTCAACAGTATACAAATAATAACATACACTGTACAGTATACAATACGCACTATATAGATACACATTAATCAACAAAAATAAAAAATAAAAATATATAAAAAAGTATATATATATATAGAATGTACAGTATTGTACTGTATTGACATTCAGGCTATCGGTTGATAGTCAGTTGTTAAGAGAGAATATAATATAATAATAATAACATAATTTATGACAGTCCGGTGTGAGATATAAGAGTAAGGGTAATAAAGTGCAGTGCTGATGTATTTGATCGTGGGAGATCAAGAGTTCAGAAGTCTGATTGCTTGGGGGAAGAAGCTATCATGGAGTCGGCTGGTGTGGGTCCTGATGCTGCGATACCGCCTACCTGATGGTAGCAGTGAGAACAGCCCATGGCTCGGGTGGCTGGAGTCTCTGATGATCCTCCAAGCTTTTTTCACACACCGCCTTGTATATATTTCCTGGAGGGTGAGAAGCTCACCTCCGATGATGTGTCTGGCAGTTCGCACCACCCTTTTCAGTGCTTTGCGGTTGTGGGCGGTGCTATTGCCGTACCAGGCGGAGATGCAGCCAGTCAGGATGCTCTCCACAGTGCAGGTGTAGAACCGTGTGAGGATGTGGCGGTTCATTCCAAACTTCCTCAGCCATCTCAGGAAGAAGAGGCGCTGATGAGCCTTCTTCACAACGACTTCAGTGTGGATGGACCATGTGAGTTTCTCAGTGATGTGGACACCCAGGAACTTGAAGCTGCTGACTCTCTCCACTGGTGCTCCACTGATGGTGATGGGACTGTGTTCTCTGTCTTTTCTCCTGAAGTCCACCACAAGCTCCTTTGTCTTACTGACGTTGAGGGAGAGGTTGTGCTCCTGACACCAGTGTGTCAGAGTGTGCACCTCCTCTCTGTAGGCTGTTTCATCATTGTCAGTGATCAGACCTACCACCGTCGTGTCATCAGCAAACTTAATGATGGCATTGGAGCTACGTGTTGCCACACAGTCATGTGTGTACAGGGAATACAGGAGTGGGCTGAGAACACAGCCCTGTGGGGCTCCAGTGTTGAGGGTTAGTGATGAGGAGATGTTGCTGCCTATTCTAACCACCTGGCGTCTGCTTGACAGGAAGTCCAGGATCCAGCTGCACAGCGAGCTGTTTAAGCCCAGAGCCTGGAGTTTCTCATCTAGCTTGGAGGGCACTATGGTGTTGAATGCTGAGCTGTAGTCTACAAACAGCATTCTCACATAAGTGTTCCTTTTTTCCAGGTGGGAGAGAGCAGTGTGTATTGTAGATGCAATGGCATCATCAGTGGAGCGGTTGTTGTGGTAAGCAAACTGCAGCGGGTCAAGAGAGAGAGGCAATACAGAGCAGATGTAATCTCTGATTAGTCTCTCAAAGCATTTGCTGATGATGGGGGTCAGAGCAACAGGACACCAGTCATTTAAGCAAGTTATTTTTGATTATTTTGGAACAGGCACAATGGTGGATGTTTTAAAGCATGTGGGGACTATAGACAAAGGTTGAAAATGTCCGTAAAAAAACACCAGCCAGCTGGTTCGCGCACGCTCTGATGACGCGGCCCGGAATGCCGTCTGGGCCTGCGGCTTTGCGGATATTCACCCGTCGGAAGGATCGGGTTACATCCGCTACAGAGACGGAGAGTGAACTAACCTCTGTAGCTTCAGCCGCGAGAACTCTCTCCACGAAGGCGGTGTTATTTCCCTCGAAACAAGCATAAAAAGTATTTAGCTCATCCGGTAGAGAGGCAGCGGTGTTCACGGCGGAGTTTTTATTCCCTTTAAAGTCCGTGATGATGTTAATTCCCTGCCACATGCTTCTAGAGTTGGTGGTGTTAAACTGTCCTTCAATTTTGCTCCTGTACTGGCGTTTTGCGGTTCTGATAGCTTTTCGGAGGGCATAACTGGCTTGTTTATGCTCCTCCACGTTCCCAGAATTAAAAGCGGAGGTCCGCACATTAAGTGCCGCACGAATATCGCTATTAATCCATGGTTTCTGATTCGGATAGATCCGTGTCGTTCTGGTCGGAACGACGTCCTCTACGCACGTTCTGATGAAACACATTACGCTATCAGCGTAAAGCTCGATGTCATCATCAGAGGCGGACCGGAACATCTCCCAGTCCATGTGATCAAAACAGTCTTGTAGCGTAGAATCTGATTGGTCCGACCAGCACTGGATCGTTCTGAGGGTGGGTGCTTCCTGTTTCAATTTCTGCCTGTAAGCGGGCAGAAGCAGAATGGAAGAGTGGTCCAATTTGCCAAATGGTGGGCGGGGGAGGGATTTGTAGCCATCCCGGAACGGAGAGTAGCAATGGTCCAAAACCCGGCCTCCTCGTGTGTTGAAACTAATGTGCTGGTGATATTTTGGTGCGACTGATTTTAAACTGGCTTTGTAAAAGTCCCCGGTCACAATGAACGCGGCCTCAGGGTGCGCGGTTTCCTGCTCACTTATTCTTCCATACAGTTCCTTGAGTGCCCGGTCTGTGTCGGCTTGTGGGGGAATGTACACAGCAGTGATAATGACCGCTATGAATTCCCTCGGTAGCCAGAATGGTCGACACAGAAGCATGAGAAATTCCAGATCAGGAGAGCAGAAAGACTTGATAGAATGTATGTTCCTCTGATCACACCAGGATTTGTTGATCATAAAACATACACCACCACCTCTACTTTTACCTGAGAGGTCTTTCGCTCTGTCCGCTCGGTGCACGGAGAACCCCACGGGTTCAATGGCTGAGTCTGGAATCTCCGCAGACATCCAAGTTTCTGTTAGGCAGATAATGCAGCAGTCCCTTGTATCTCGTTGGAAAGAGATCCGCGCTTTCAGCTCGCAGAGCTTGTTATCCAGAGACTGAACATTTGCCAGTAGAATACTGGGTAGTGGGGGTCGATTTGCACAGTGTCTTACTCTGATGAGAACGCCGGCTCTGTTTCCCCTTTTCCTCCTGCGTTTCCGCGGCCGTGCTGCCCAGACAAAGGGCTCCGCTTGCGTGTTTGTAAACAGCAGGTCGGCACTGAGGAATGTGAAGTCCGGTTTACGGTGTGAGATTGCTGAACCAATGTCCAAAAGTGTTTGTCTGTCGTAGACAATAAGGCAGACAACATCCAAGACAAAAAATATAAGAATTGTAAACAAAACAAACAAAACACTATGTTGTGTCAGAGCTCACAACGCAGCAGCCATACTCGGCGCCATCTTGAGTCCATCTACTGCAGTCTGTCTCTCTCTCTAGAAGCTCCTCTTTCATATTTTAATCAATTTTATAGAATATCAAAGTCTTTTATTTTGAATGGTAAATGACCTCAGTTACATTTCAGTAAGTTACATAGACCAATTGACAAAGGAGGTTTAGGCCTCCCAAAAAAAATGTTTTATTACTATGCTTTTAATCTTAGACACCTGGCCTATTGGTCTCTTCCACCTGAAAGAGTCCCTCCTTGGTACAACATTGAACAAGCAGTTTTTGCCCCAATCACACCATTTCAAATTTTTTCTATAAAATTGCCTCGAGAAGTAAAAATGTATCCCATTATTTCACACTTAAATTCAGTATGGACAAATATTTCCTGTATGTTCAATTTTGATACTTACCTAAATGTTTCCTCAAGTATATGGCTAAACCCCATATTATGTATTAACAAGTCCCGCTTTTGCTAGAAAGAATGGATGGAGAGGGGTGCTGCTACACTTGGTGATCTTTATGAAAATGGAGCTTTGAGATCATTTGAAAATATAACATAGCAATTTGGGATTTCTAGGTCTCAAATTTTCAGGTACTTACAGTTACATCATTTACTTTGTACTATTTTTGTTGGTAGTACGCAGCCCCCAAAGGTTGCAGACACTCTTTGTATGGCACTCACTGCCTTTGGAAAGGGGCGCGAAGCATTAGTGTATTTATTATTCCTCATTGATTCAAGGTCTTGGTGATGGGGCCTGAACGGCTCTTAAGAGGTTATGGGAAAGAGGTTTGAACTTGGTATTAGAGGATGGGGAGTGGGAAAGTAGTAAAACATTTTTTTTAAACTGTCTAGGGATGCAAGGGTACACCTTATTCAGTTTAAGATTTTGCATAATTTCTACTAGACTCCCTCTAGATGGTTTAGGCTTGGTTAAAAAGACACACCTCATGCTCATGCTCTGTGGTTCTGCGCTAAGATTCAAGAATTCTGGTTGAGTCCAGAATATTATTTGTGATATTTTAGATACTCAAATTTCATTCTGCCCTAGACTGTGTATATTGGGTGATGGGGCAGTTATTAAAGTAGGTGACAAATATACAAAAATCTGGGCAAACTAGTGTAATCAGAATCACAATCAGAATGAGCTTTATTGGCAAGTATGCTTAGACATACAAGGAATTTTTCTTGGTGACAGAAGTTTCCAGTGCACAAACAATACAGCAATAAGATAAAAATCAAAGATAAAAAATAAATCAAAAAGCCAATAGAAAATATAAGCATATATAGAAATGCACAATAATTATATATATAAATATATATATATATATATATATATATATATATATATATATATATATATATATATATATCTTTAAATATATTATATATTTATATTTTATATATATTGTATTTATATATATATTTATCTTTGCTATATATATACACACACACACACACACACACACACACACACCCTGGTGGCCAATAGTTTGAAATAATGTACAGACTTTACTGTTTCAGAAGGAAATTGGTACTTTCATCAGTGGCATTGAACTTATCACAAAGTATAGTCAGGACATTATTGATGAAAAAAACGGCACCATCACTATTTGAAAAAAGTAACTTTTGATCAAATCTAGACAGGCCCCATTTCCAGCAGCCATCACTCCAACACCTTATCCTTGAGTAATCATGCTAAATTGATCATTTGGTACTAGAAAAGCACTTGCCATTATGTCAAACACAGTTGAAAGCGATTTGGTTCATTAAATGAAGCTTAACATTGTCTTTGTGTTTGTTTTTGAGTTGCCACATTATGCAATAGACTGGCATGTCTTAAGGTCAATATTAGGTCAAAAATGGTAAAAAAAGAAAGAGCTTTCTCTAGAAAAAAAGAGAAATCTCTTTTCTCTAGCTTTCAGTCAATCATTGTTTTGAGGAATGAAGGCTATACAATGCTTGAAATTGCCAAAAAAAAAAAAAAAAAAACTGAAGATTTCATTCAAAGGTGTACACTACAGTCTTCAAAGACAAAGGACAACTGGCTCTAACAAGGACAGAAAGAGATGTGGAAGACCAGATGTACAACTAAACAAGAGGATAAGTACATCAGAGTCTCTAGTTTGAGAAATAGATCCCTCATATGTCATCAGCTGGCAGCTTCATTGAATTCTACCTGCTCAACACCAGTTTCATGTACAACAGTAAAGAGAAGACTCAGGGGTGCAGGCCTTATGGGAAGAATTGCAAAGAAAAAGCCACTTTTGAAACAGAAAAACAAAAAGAAAAGGTTAGAATGGGCAAAGAAACACAGACATTGGACAACAGATAACTGGAAAGTGTTATGGATCTTAACCCCATTGAGATTTTGTGGGATCAGCTAGACTGTAAGGTGCGTGAGAAGTGCCCGACAAGACAGTCACATCTATGGCAAGTGCTACAGGAAGCATGGGGTGAAATGTCACTTGAGTATCTGGACAAACTGACAGCTAGTCTGCAAAGCTGTCATTGCTGCACTTGGAGGATTTTTTTATGATAACTCTTTGAAGTAGTTAAGAAGTTCTGAATTTTTTTTTTTTTTTTTTAATTGTAATAGTAATTTCTCACGTTATTAATGTCCTGACTATACATTGTGATCAGTTGAATGCCACTTTGGTGAATAAAAGTAACAATTTCTTTCCATAAGTGCAAAATGTGTAAATTTTTCCAAACTTTCGGCCGCCCGTGTATACAATTGTAACATCTCAGTCTATGGACCATGCATCCAGTAGACAGAGGGTGCCATTGCCTGAATACTAATCTGGTTCTGAACTACAACTCCCAGCATCCTTTGCTCCTGCCATCTTCCCCACACCTGTTTCCAGTTACCTCATCAACTTCATGTGCATTTATACTCTGCTCATTCTCATCCTCAGTGCAAAGTATTGCTGGTTTACCCTGCCTTACTGAGCGTTTTGTCATTGTGCATTTCATGTTATGGACTTTTCTGCCTGTTTCTTATGATTACGATTTTGGATTACTGTTTTGGATTTGGTTGCTGTGTATCTGCCTCACCATGTTTATGACCCTTGCCTAACTAATACTATGACACCTGTTTGCTGTTTTGCAGTTTGTATTTCACCTGTTTGTTTTAATAAACTTCCGCATATGGATTCTAATCCAAAAGCCTCCTCCAGTTCCTTACAACAGTGTGTGTTTAATATATATATATATATATATATCAACTTTTAAAATCTCAGTTCAATGAACCTCAGAAAAAAGTCTGGTTCATCCTTGAGAGCAATTTCCAAATGCCTGAAGATACCACGTTAATCTGTAGAAACAATAGTATGCAAGTATAAACAGCATGGGACCACGCAGCCATCATAATGTTCAGGAAGGAGACACATTCTGTCTCTTAGAGATGAATGTAGTTTGGTGCAAAGTGTGCAAATCAATCCCAGAACAACAGCAAAGGACCTTGTGAAGATGCTGGAGGAAACAGGTAGACAAGTATCTATATCCATAGTAAAACGAGTCCAAAATCCACATAACCTGAAAGGCTGCTCAGCAAGGAAGAAGCCACTGCTCCAAAACTGCCAAAAAAAGCCAGACTACGTACAGTTTGCAAGTGCACATGGGGACAAAGACCTTACTTTTTGGAGAAATGTCCTCTGGTCTGATGAAACAAAAACTTTACTGTTTGTATGAAAAAGGGTGAGGCTTGCATGCTGAAGAACACCAACCCAACCGTCAAGCATGGGGATGGCAGCATCATGTTGTGGGGGTGTTTTGCTGCAGGAGGGACTGGTGCACTTAACAAAATAGATGGCAACATAAGAAAGGAAAATTATGTGGATATATATTGAAGCAAAATCTCAAGACATCAGCCAGGAATACCTCTAAAGTTGGGGAAAAATGGCTTAAGGACAACAAAGTCAAGGTATTGGAGTGGCCATCAAAAAGCCCTGCCCTACAAACCTGACTCAGTTACACCAGTTCTGTCTGGAGGAATGGGCCAAAATTCCAGCAGCTTATTGTGAGAAGCTTGTGGAAGGCTACCGTTTGACCCATGTTAAACCATTTAAAGGCAGTGCTATCAAATACTAACAAAGTGTATGTAAACTTCTGACCCACTGGGAATGTGATGAAAGAAATAAAAGCTGATATAAATCATTCTCTCTAATATTATTCTGACATTTCACATTCCATCCTTTTTTGTGATTAACATTTTTTATTTATTCATACAGTAAATAAAGAAAAGCAAAACATATATACATAGAATCAACATTTAACCCCCACTATTACCCCTCCCAATTCCAACCCCACCCTGACCCTCAACAAACATTCCTGTGGTCACACATGAGTATTAACACACACACACACACACACACAAATATATATATATATATATATATATATATATATATATATCACACACATTTATACCTCGCTCTCCACTGCCCCTCCCTGAGAGCCCTCCAAAAACTCCAAACAGTTGCCCCATTTCCCAACAAACAAATCCAAGTTACCCAGTCTTCTAAATGACACTTCCTCAAAAGCTGCCACCCTCCCCATCTCCGTGCACCACTCCTGAAATGGGGGTGCTCCAGCCGACCTCCATCCCCTTAAAACAATTTTTCTGGTGATCATTACACTGGTCAGGACCTAATGTTGATGTGTTTGTTCCCCACATTGATGACTGCCCCATAGCCCAAAACACAGAGTATGGGGCAAAACGAAATCCGAGTGCCCAATACATCACACATAAAACTCTGAACCTTCAACCAAAGTTCTTGGATCTTTTTTGTGATTAACATTTTTATTGATTTTTCAAAGCAAACAAAACAAACAAAACATATATACAATAAATCAACATTAACTCCCACTACTACCCCTCCCCAATCAAGAACCCCACCCGACCCCAAACGAACATCCCAGTGGTCTTACGTAAGTACACACATTTACAGAGAATAAAATAATAATAATAATGAATGAATAAAAAAAATTTATAAAAAATTATATATATATATATATATATATATATATATATATATATATATATATATATATATACATACACACCCATACACATATATATATATATGTATATATGCACACATACACATTCTCATACACATATATTAAACATACAACTCTAAACTATATTCCTCCCTCCACAGATCTACTCCAAGAGCCCCCCAAAAACATCAAATATTTACCCCATGTCCCATTAAAAGAATCTCATATCCCCAGCCTTCTACATATTACCTCTTCGAAGGCTGCCACTCTTCTCATCTCCTCTCACCACTCCCGAATTGAGAGTGCTCCCACCGACTTCCAACCCCTTAAAACAATCTGCCTGCCTATCATCACACTGGTGAGGACCCAATCTTTTATGTATATATTGCCTACATTGATGACCGCCCCATCACCCAAAACACAGAGTCTTGGGCAAAACAAAATCCGAATGCCCAACATGTCACATGCAAAACTCTGTACCTTCAACTAAAATTCCTGAATCTCAGTGCACCACTAAAAAACATGGGCCATGTCTCCATCCTCTGATTGGAAATGCCAGCAGGTGGGTGTGTCTTTAAAACCAAGCCTATACAGTCTAGAGGGGGTCCAATAAAATCTATGTAGAATCTTGAATTGTATAAGTTGCACCCTTGTGTCTCTAGATGCAGTCTTGACGTTTTTTAGAATCCCAGCCCACACTCCATTCCTCCAATACCAAATTAAAATCTTTCTCCCATAATCTCTTGATAGAGGTTAAAGCTCCGTCCCCCAGACTCTGAACTAGCAGGGAGTAATACACTGATGCATCATGACCTTTTCCAAAAGCAGTAATGACCTCTCCCTAAGCATCTGCTGCTTTAGGGGGGGTGTATGCTACTCCCATAAATAGTACAGAGCAGGTAGCGCAACTGTAAATACCTAAAAAACTGAGATCTAGGAATCCCAAAATGTTGAGCCAAATTACCAAAGGATCTCAACATTCCACTCTCTTATAGGTCACCGAGTGAATTAACCCCCCTTGCAATCCACTATTTCCAGCAGAAGGGGAATTTATCAATACATCATTTTGGGTTCAGCCATATGCTCGAGGCAGCATTCAGATAAATGTCTGAATTAAACACTCTGGACACTTTTGTCCATACTGAGTGCAAATACGAAATAACGGGGTGCAACTTAGCTTCTCCAGTTAGTTTGATCGAAAGGCTTTGTAATGGCGAAATAGGGGAAAGGACTTCGTTCAATACGAAACCAGGGGAGGGCTCTCTCAGGTGGAAGTGACCAATGAGCCAAATACCTGAGACCGAACGCATAATACTAAAACAAAATCTTGGGTAGGCCTAGCCCACCTTTGTCAGTCGGTCTATGCAACTTACTGAAATGTAATTTGGGACGCTTACCATTCCAAATGAAGGACTTTGCTATGCTATCAAATAGCTTGAAATAAGAGAGGGGGACATCTGTAGGGAGTGACTGTAGCAGGTAGTTAAATTTTGGAAAACAGTTCATTTTAATAACATTAACCTTCCCAATCATCAGGATGTCTTTTATAAAGTTGATGGACTGAGTAAGTTATGGTGTATTTTTTTTTTTTTTATGCAGCCTCTGAGTGAATAATACACACTTGACCATTCGAGAAACCGGGACGCCTGTTTTGTTTTTGTTTTTTTTGTGCTGGTTCCGCTTAGCGGCTGGAGTTTGTTTTGTGGAATTACACTGCTTCGGGACAGTTGTGGATGAATCTGTTCCTTCTTTGTGCTAATGCCACCTGTTGGCTGGAGTTAGTTTTTCTGGAGTATTTTTAAGGGACAGTAGAATGATTACATCATCTGCTGAACTCATAAACAGCCAGCTCACTGAACACTTGTTTGTCTGTCCGAGGAAACCGAACGGCTTTATATCGGCTGGAATTTGTTTTGTGGAGGAACACACCTTTGAGACAGTTCTGTGAATGAATCTACATGTTCTTGGTGTTTATTCTGCCTATTGGCTGGGGTTTGTTTTACAAAGTATTTTCTGTTATCTAATTTTGCCTCACAAAATTTGTGCAGAAGCACTGGACTTGAATAGTCCAATGGCAAAGTTGTCACAGGGGCTCTCGTAGGCGTACATGGACTCTTTGAATTTATAGGGATCGTTGCCAGTTGGCGCTGTCATGCGTGGGGTTAATGCACACATTTTGTTCGGGGGGAAGTTCGGGGTTTGATTGTTGCAATAATGTTGGAATGTGGTCTGTATAATCTTGTTTTTTCACACAATTTATTTTTTCTAATATGTCAAAATATCAGATGTTAATATGAGTGGATTGTCTTTCTCCACGTGGAATGTGAATGGGTTGGGGCACCCCATAAAAAGAAGGAAAGTTATTTATTTTCTTAAGCGTAAAAAATATGATATAGTGTTTCTTCAAGAAACGCATCTTTCCCCGCAGGAAGCTGAAAATATTGGGAAGATATGGGGTGGACATGTTTTCTTTAGTGCTGGCTCAAGTAAGAGCAGGGGAGTCATTTCATTAATAAGTAAACATCTACAATTACAATTTCTCAAACAGATTAAAGATAAATTAGGAAGTCATTAGTGTCTTGGTTTTGGCTAATATGTATGCACCTAATGCTGATGATCAGGGCTTTTTTATAGATCTTGAAGGGATGTTGCAAGCTGCTGGCACCCCTCATGATATAATATTGGGAGGAGATTTTAATCTTTTGATGGACTTAGTCCTTGATCATAGTGAAGCAAAAGTGTGTAAGCCCCCTAAAGCAACATTGACGCTTCACATGATGTGTAAAAATCTTGGTCTTGCAGATATTTGGTGACTTTTGAACCCATCTGGTAGAAACTATACATTTTTTTCATCAGTTCATAAGATTTATTCTAGAATAGATTTTATATATATATATATATATAGAGAGAGAGAGAGAGAGAGAGAGAGAGATCTAATCTATCTATCTATCTATCTATATATATATATATATATATATATATATATATATATATATATAAGTCCCTCATTTCATCTGTTGTTGATTGCTCAATTGGAAACATCTTAGTCTCAGATCACACCCTGGTGAGCTTGGAGGTGTTGCCACATATGGAGAAAAAGAAATCACACAGCTGGCACTTTAATGTATCCCTTTTGCAAAATCCTGATTTCCAACAAATGTTAAAGACCAAAATCAATGTTTATATGGAGACCAACTGGTCCTCAGTATCCTCTGTGGGCGTGGCTTGGGAGGCACTTAAGGCGGTTCTTAGGGATCGGATCATACATTATGCCTCATTCACCAAAAAATCTAAAGCACGAGAACCCGTGGAGTTGGAAGAGAATATTAAAAGTGCAGAGGCAGAGCTGAAGCGCCAAATGTCGTCTGATGGCCTCAGAGAATTGACCCGATTGAAATACAGATATAATACTATTTTGTTGCGCAAAGTGGAGTTTTGGTTATTCAGGGTCAGTCATAAGTCAGTCATACTTTGAGTCGGTGGACAAAGCAGGGAAGCTTTTGGCTTGATATATAAAGCAGAGAGAGTCTTTTTCTACCATTCCCTCAGTGAAATCTGCTGGTGGTGAAATTTTTACGTCGGCCATTGATATTAATAATGCCTTTAAAGAGTTCTATCTTGATCTTTATAGTTCCATGTCTTCGTCTACTGATGACGATATTAGAAACTTTGTGGAACCATTAGAACTCCCTAAATTGACGACTGAGCAAAAAATAATTCTCTTGAATAGGAGATAACCTTGGAGGAGTTTGGCGAGGTAATTAAGGCCCTGCTTACTGGCAAGGCTCCGGGGCCAGATGGCTTTGCCACTGAATTTTTTCGATCTTATGCTACAGAATTGGCTCCACTTTTGTTAGAAGTTTATACAGAGTCATTAAAAAAGGGAAAGCTTCCCCCAACCATGACACAAGCCCGGATCAGTCTGATTCTTAAAAAGGACAAAGATCCAAGCGAGTGTAAAAGTTACCGTCCAATTTCCCTGATCCAGCTAGATGTAAAAATTTTGGCAAAAATTCTGGCTAACCGATTAAGTTATGACATCTCTTATACATATAGATCAGGTGGGGTTTATTAGGGGCTGCAGCTCTTCTGACAACATTAGGCATCTCATTAACATCATGTGGTCAGTGGCGAATGATCAGACTCTGGTCGCTGCCATCTCACTTGATGCCGAAAAGGTTTGATATGGTAGAATGGGATTATCTTTTTAAGATGCTGGAAATATATGGGTTCAGAAATACTTTTATCGGATGGATTAAACCTTGTAGCGGTGGTACAAACAAATGGATTAATTTCAGATTATTTTACTCTGAACAGGGGCACTTGGCAGGGTTGCCCACTTTCCCCATTATTGTTCTGTCTTGCCCTGGAACCATTAGCAGCCACGATAAGAAAGGAGGATGATTTTCCAGGGGTGACGGCGGGAGGCATGGCGCATAAGCTTTTAATTTACGCAGATGATTATTTTATTATTTGTCTCCGACCCCACTAGATCTATGCCTTGCCTCCACAGAATTATTAATTCCTTTTCTAAATTTTCGGGATACAGGGTTAATTGGTCTAAATCCGAAGCTTTATGTCTGACTGCGTACTGCCCAGTAACGGCTTTTCAACTGGGCACCTTTCAATGGCCCAAACAGGGCATTAAGTATTTGGGCATTTTATTCCCAGCAAAATTATGTGATTTAGTCAGAGTTAATTTTGACCCTATAGACCGATTGACAAAGGTGGGCTAGGCCTACCCAAGATTTTGTTTTATTATTTTGCATTCAGTCTCAGACATTTAGCTCATTGGTCACTTCAACCTGAGAGAGCCCCTCCCTGGTTTGGAATTGAACAGAAAGTTATTGCCCCTATTTTACTATTACAAAGCCTTTCTATTAAACTAATTGGAGAAGTTATGTCGCACCCCGTTATCTCGCATCTGCACGCGTTATGGACAAATGTGTCCAGCGTGTTTAATTCAGACATTTATTTAAATGTTGCCTCAAGCATATGGCTAAACCCAAAGTTGCATATCGGTGTGTCCCCTTTCTGCTGGTCGGAGTGCACTGAGAGGGGTGTTAATACACTCGGTGACCTATATGAGAGTGGTGGGTTGAGATTGTTTGAAAATTTGGTCCAACATTTCAGGATTCATAGATCTCAGTTCTTCAGGTACATACAGCTGCACCATCTGCTCTGTACTATTTTTGGGAATAGCATCTAAAATGGCAGATACTCTAGAAGTGGTGATAACTGCTTTTGGAAAAGGTCATGAGGCATCAGTGTATTACTCCCTGTTAATTCAGAGTCTGGGGGGACGGAGCTTCAACTTCTCTCAAGAGATTATGTGAGAGAGATTTAAATTTGGTATTGGAGGAGGGAGTGTGGGCTAAGATTCTAAAAAACGTCAAGTCTACAGCTAGAGATTCAAGGGTGCATCTGATGCAATTTAAGATTTTGAATTGATTATATTGGACCCCCTCTACACCCACCTGCTGGCAATGCCAATCAGAAGATGGGGACACAACCCAAGTTTTTTGGGGATGTGTTAAAATACAGGAATTTTGGTTGATGATTCAGAGATTTATGTGTGATGTGTTGGACACACGGTTTTCATTTTGGGTGATGGGGAGGTCATTAATTTTGGGGATAGCCACTTGAGAGGTTGGGTCCTGGCCAGAGTTATGGTGGCCAGGAGAATAATACTCAGGGGGTGGAAGACAGCTGGGGCACCTTTGTTTCGGGAGTGGTGCGGTGAGGTTGCGGCAGTTTGATGTGAATGTTGGGCCTCATGTATTCAGATAGAAGAAAAAGGCAGGCCTAACACAGTCGTAAAACCTAACTCAGGCCCCCACATAAGTCATAAATCTTACTGATAAAAACCGTGCCAAAATCAAACAAAGGGAGTCCAAAACAGACTACAAATCCCATGAAGCCTTGCTCACTAAAGGATCGAACTCTCAACTCCTATTGGATGAGGCACACGACAGAACGCACCTCAACCATGACATCATCAGGAGTAGAAATACCTCTGAAATGCTTCCAGGATTTGCTTCCAGCAACTTTGCTCGCCGTGTGTAGACGAAGCTCATCGCTGCTCTCAGGTGCAGCCTCGTGGCACAAGGAAGTAACGTCCGACTTGAAACTGTGGCCATACAATCTCCATCTCGCTGGACGAGTTGAGATTACTCTGTGTTCAACCGAACACTCTAACGGATCCGAAGGAGACCGCCGAGCAATCCGCATCTTCATCTGTTTGCCTGCAGAAGTGAAGAGATAAAAGATTTCTCTTCCATCTTCAATCAAGTCGACGTCGCTGATTTCTCCGCCAGCCCGCCGAGAATCAGCAGCCATAACGCACATCGACAGGGCGAGGAAACGGCCTCCCGTCATCACCCGAGCCTCGAGGAACCAAGTCTGAGTTAAAGGACAGATGAACACACATTCTACCTGTGTCCTCATGCGATTCAAGTAAGAGGTTTACGTCTGGGCAGAGATAGAATATTATAGTGTGTTATTTTTGTGTATCAAGGTTATTGCTTGTACAGTTTACGGACCACCATGTCCACTCATTATTAATACTCAGGGTATTAATAATCATGAATTTGATTTGCTGTATTGTAGTCCAACCACATTGGACTGTTGTGCATTTCCGCCATCACAGGTGAGACCGGCAAACTGAGTTTATCCATTAAAGAATCAAAGACCGCGGGAGGGTTTACAAGCTGTCCACTGCGTCTCTGAGTGATAAACTAACAGCTGCTTTCTCTCCCACAATCGTGAAATCGGCTTTGGGGCCGTCACTTAATTCTCTCTCTCTATCGTACTAACACACACACACACACACACTCTCACACACACACACACACACACACCTTCATGTGTTATAGGATTATTTTGATTTCCATATCTAATCATATCACTGTTTAGTTTGTAGTTGTAAGTCGGAAGTTTATTGACTGAATTGTATTAATTATTAATTGATATTACTGCATAATAAACTTTGTTATATTACAAAGAGAAGTGTTTTGGTTTGTTTTGCATACACCTGTGTCATGCTGACGGGATGTCAGTGCTCGGATTCAAGCCTTCATTCATTGTTTTTTTCCCGAAAATCGATATTCTTCGGATGTCGATTTTCCTAAGAAAACAATCTAATATTGAGACTGTTATACTATCTGGTTATTAGTCCTTGATTCCAGGGTGGTGCCCCGTCAATGTTAATCCTTATTAATATTCTATTGATTTTTGATAATTGATAATTATCTTTGACGATTGTTGATTTTGAAGGATCAATAAGCTAGTGTTAATTTTAATTAATGTATCATAGATGTTAATGATTGGTGATTATCTTTGATAATTGTTGATTTAAAGGAATAAAAAAGCTAACATTGATTCTCATCAATGTTCTATTGATTTTAATAATTAATAATTATCTTTGATAATTATTAATTATTGCTAATAACCAAACCCGCTCCTAAACGTAGCGCACTACATTTACTGGAGCCCCATATGAGGTTTTAATGAGTTAGATTCAATTAATTAATTTAAATATTAATTAATAACTTAAGAAATAATTATTAATTATTTCAGATAGTAACACTGATCTAAACAACCAGTAAAGCCCTACATGTATATGCACTATTTTAAGTTTGTTTCTAATTTTTTGTTTTAATTGTAAGAGACCAATGTAATGCGTGTTTGTGTGGTGTTCGGGGGAGGGGTTTTAGTTTATATAACTGATTCCGTATTTTATGTTGTGTTTCTTGGTTTTTGTGTATGGAATCAATAAAAATGTTAATAACAAAAAAAAAACAAAAAAAAAAAAAAAAAACCTTCCCAATCATCGATAAATGTAATGAAGCCCACCTGTCCACGTCGCTTGAAAATCTTTTTATTTATTAAAATTAACTCTAACTAAATCAGACAAAATTGCTGGGAATAAAATACCCACTGGAAGGTGCCCGGCTGGAAGGCTGCTACTAGACAGTATGCTGTCAGAGCCAAAGCTTCGGATTTATCCCAACTGATTTTGTATATATAGAATTATATATAGAATTTGGAAAAGGAATTAATTATTCTGTGGAGGCAGAGCATAGATCTAGTAGGGTCAGAGACAAATAATAAAATATCATCTGCGTAAAGCAGAAGCTTATGCGCCATACCTCCCGCAATCACCCCTGGAAAAGCATCCTCCTTTCTTATCGCGGCTGCTAATATTTCCAGGGCAAGACAGAGCAATAATGAGGAAAGAGGGCAACCCTGCCGAGTGCCCCATTCAGAGTAAAATAATCTGAAATTAATCCATTTGTTTGTACCGCTGCTACAAGGTGTCTATAAAGTCCAAAATCTTGAAAAAATAATCACATTCTACCTTATCAAATGCCTTTTCGGCATCAAGTGAGATGGCAGCGACCGTAGACTGATCATTTGCTACTGACCACATGATATCAATGAAATGCCTAATGTTATCAGAAGAGCTATGACCCTGAATAAACCCCACTTGATCTACATGTATAAGAGATGTCATAACTTTACTTAATCGGTTAGCCAAAATTTTTACATTTAGCTGGATCAGGGAAATTAGCCGGTAACTTTTACACCTGCTTGGATCTTTGTTCTTTTTAAGAATCAGACTGATCCAGGCTTGTGTCATGGTTGGAGGAAGATTTACATTCTTTAATGATTCTATATATACTTCTAACATAAGTGGAGCCAATTCTGTAGCATAAGATCTAAAAAATTCTGCAGCAAAACCATCTGGCCCTGGAGCCTTACCTTACATAAGGCCTTAATTACCTCGTCAAGCTCCTCCTAGTTTATCTCAGAATCATCAATTTAGGGAGTTCTAATGGATCCACAAATTTTCTAATATCTTCATCAGTAGACGAAGATGTGGAACTATAGAGATCAAGATAGAATTAATTAAAAGCATTATTAATATCAATGGCCGAGGTAAACATTTCGCCACCAGCAGATTTCACTGAGGGAATGGTAGAAAAAGACTCTCTCTGTTTTATATATCTAGCCAAAAGCTTCCCTGCTTTGTCCCCAAACTCAAAGTATGACTGTCTTGCCCTGAATTGCCAAAACTCCACTTTCCGTGATAAAATAGTATTATATCTGTATTTCAATCGGGTCAGACCTCTGAAGCCATCAGATGACATTCTGCGCTTCAACTCTGCCTCTGCACTTTTAATATTCCCTTCCAACTCCACGAGTTCTCATGCTTTAGATTTTTTGGTGAATGAGGCATATTGTATAATCCAACCCCTAAGAACTGCCTTAAGTGCCTCCCAAGCCATGCCCACAAAGGATACTGATGACCAGTTGGTCTCCATATAAACACTGATTTCAGTCTTTAACATTTGTTGGAAATCAGGATTTTGCAAAAGAGATACATTAAAGCAGCAACTATATGATTTATTTTTCTCTATATGTGGCAACACCTCTAAACTCACCAGGGCGTGATCTGAGACTAAAATATTTCCAATTGAGCAATCAACAACAGATGAAATGAGGGATTTAGATATATATATATATTCTAGAATAAATCTTATGGACTGATGAAAAAAAAATGTATAATCCTTACCAGATGGGTTCAAAAGTCTCCAAATATCTGTAAAGCCAAGACTTTTACACATCCTGTGAAGCATCATTGTTGCTCTAGGGGGCTTGCATACTTTTGCTTCACTATGATCAAGGACTGAGTCCATCAAAAGATTAAAGTCACCTCCCAATATTATATCATGAGGGGTGCCAGCAGCTTGCAACATCCCTTCAAGATCTATAAAAAAGCCCTGATCATCAGAATTAGGTGCGTAAATATTAGCCAAAATCAACCTTTGCCCCTGAATTTCTCCTAAAACAATAATGACTCTTCCTAATTCATCTTTAATCTGTTTGAGAAAATTGAATTGTAGATGTTTATTTATCACTATAATGACTCCCCTGCTCTTAGTTGAGCCAGCACTAAAGAAAACATGCCCACCCCATATCTTCCCAAATGTTTCCGCTTCCTGCGAGGAGAGATGTGTTTCTTGAGGAAACACTATATCATATTTCTTACACTTAAGAAAAGAAATAACCTTCCTTCTTTTTATGGGGTGCCCCAACCCATTCACATTCCATGTGGAGAGAGATAACCTACTCATATTAACATTTTACATTTTGATATAATAGAAAAAAATAAACTGTGTCAAAAATAAGATTATACAGACCACATTTCCCATTAATGCAACAATAAAACCCTGAACTTCCCCCCGAACAAAACAAAAAGAAAAAAAGAAAAACGTGCACATTAACCCCGCGCACAACAGCGCCAACCGGCATCAATCCCTCTAAACTCAAAAGGTCCATGTACGGCTATGAGAGCCCCCGCGACAACTTTGCCATCGGATTTCTCAAGTCCTGTGCTTCTGCACAAATTTTGTGAGGCAAAATTACATAACAGAAAATACTTTGTAAAACAGACCCCAACCAACAGGCAGAATAAACACAAAGAACATGTGGATTCATTCACAGAACTGTCTCGAAGGTGTGTTCCTCCACAAAACAACTTCCAGCTGATATAAAGCCGTTCAGTTTGTAACACTTTTTTTGTGACGTTT
Organism: Myxocyprinus asiaticus; assembly: GCF_019703515.2. NCBI lineage: Eukaryota > Metazoa > Chordata > Actinopteri > Cypriniformes > Catostomidae > Myxocyprinus > Myxocyprinus asiaticus. The sequence continues at coordinate 177,647 of NC_059344.1, forward strand.
TTTTAGAATCCTAGCCCACACTCCCTCCTCCAATATCAAGTTTAAATCTTTATCCCATAAAAGAACATCCTGTTCAATACAAAACCAGGGAGGGGCTCTCTCAGGTGGAAGAAACAAATGAGCCAAATGTCTTAGAACAAAAGCATTATAATAAAACAAAATCTTGGGTAGGCCTAGCCCACCTTTGTCAATCGGCCTATACAATTTACTGAAATGTAATCTGGGACATTTACCATTCCAAATGAAGGACTTCGCTATGCTATCAAATTGCTTGAAATAAGAAAGGGGAACATCTATAGGGAGAAAATGTAGCAGGTAGTTGAATTTTGGAATACAATTCATTTTAATAACAATAACCTTCCCAATCATAGATAAATGTAATGAAGCCCACCTGCCAACATTGCTCAAACATTTTTTTATTAAAGGGTCAAAATTAACTCAATAAAATACCCAAATACTTAATGCCCTGTTTGGGGCAGTGGAAGGCGCCCTGCTGAAAAGCCGTTACTGGGCAGTATGCTGTCAGAGCCAAAGCTTTGGATTTAGACCAATTAACTCTGTATCCCGAGAATTTAGAAAAGGAATGAATAATTCTGTGGAGGCAAGGCATAGATCTAGTAATGTCGGAGATGAATAATAAAATATCATCTGCATAAAGAAAAAGCTTATGCGCCACACCTCTCGCAATCACCCCTGGAAAATCATCCTCCTTTCTTATCGTGGCTGCTAATTGTTCCAGGGCAAGACAGAACAATAATGGGGAATGAGGGCAACCCTGCCAGGTGCCCCTGTCCAGAGAAAAATAATCTGAAATTAATCCATTAGTTTGTACCGCCACTACCGGGTGTCTATAAAGTAACTTAATCCAACCAATTAAATCAAATCAAATCAAATAACTTTTATTGTCACACACAGCCATAGTGCAATGGTGTGTGAAATTCTTGGGTGCAGTTCCGATCAACATAGCAGTCGTGACAGTGATGAGACATATACCAATTTACAATAAACATCAAATTTACACAACACAATTTAAAGTCTAATATACACATAATTACACACAACATAATATACAAATAATAACATACACTGTACAGTATACAATACACACAATATAGATACACATTATTCAATAAAAAAGTATATATAGTAGTATATATAGAATGTACAGTAGGTTGTATTGTACTGTATTGACATTCAGGCTGTCGGTTAATAGTAAGTTGTTAAGAGAGAATATAATATAATAATAATAATATAATTTATGACAGTCCGGTGTGAGATATAAGAGTAAGAGTAATAAAGTGCAGTGCTGATGTATTGTGATCGTGGGAGATCAAGAGTTCAAAAGTCTGGGCCTGGGCCTGGGTAGCTCAGTGGTAAAATACGCTGGCTACCACCCCTGGAGTTCGCTAGTTCGCTAGTTCGAATCCCAGGGCGTGCTGAGTGACTCCAGCCAGGTCTCCTAAGCAACCAAATTGGCCCGGTTGCTAGGGAGGGTAGAGTCACATGGTGTAACCTCCTTGTGGTCGCTATAATGTGGTTTGCTCTCGGTGGGGCGGTGAATTGAGCGTGGTTGCCGCGGTGGATGGCGTGAAGCCTCCACACGCGCTATGTCTCCGTGGCAATGCGCTCAACAAGCCACATGATTCGATGCGTGGGTTGATGTTCTCAGACGTGGAGGCAACTGGGATTCGTCCTCCGCCACCCGGAGTGAGGCGAATCACTATGTGACCATGAGGACTTACAGTGCATTGGGAATTGGGCATTCCAAATTGGGAGAAAAAGGGGAAAAATCCCCCCCCCAAAAAAAGAGTTCAAAAGTCTGATTGCTTGGGGGAAGCAGCTATCATGAAGTCGGCTGGTGTGGGTCCTGATGCTGCGATACTGCCTGCCTGATGGTAGCAGTGAGAACAGCCCATGGCTCGGGTGGCTTCGAGCTTTTTTCACACACCGCCTGGTATGTATGTCCTGGAGGGAGGGAAGCTCACCTCCGATGATGTGTCTGGCAGTTTGCACCACCCTTTGCAGTGCATTGCTGTTGTGGGCTGTGCTATTGCCATACCAGGCAGAGATGCAGCCAGTCAGGATGCTCTCTACAGTGCAGGTGTAGAACCATGTGAGGATGTGGCGGTTCATTCCAAACTTCCTCAGCCATCTCAGGAAGAAGAGGTGCTGATGAGCCTTCTTCACAACGACTTCAGTGTGGATGGACCATGTGAGTTCCTCAGTGATGTGGACACCCAGGAACTTGAAGCTGCTGACTCTCTCCACTGGTGCTCCATTGATGGTGATGGGGCTGTGTTCTCTTTCTCTTCTCCTGAAGTCAACCACAAGCTCCTTTATCATACTGACGTTGAGGGAGAGGTTGTGCTCCTGACACCAGTGTGTCAGAGTGTGCACCTCCTCTCTGTAGGCTGTTTCATCATTGTCAGTGATCAGACCTACCACCGTCGTGTCATCAGCAAACTTAATGATGGCATTGGAGCTATGTGTTGCCACACAGTCATGTGTGTACAAGGAATACAGTAGTGGGCTGAGAACACAGCCCTGTGGGGCTCCAGTGTTGAGGGTCAGTGATGAGGAGATGTTGCTGCCTATTCTAACCACCTGGCGTCTGCTTGACAGGAAGTCCAGGATCCAGGTGCACAACGAGCTATTTAAGCCCAGAGCCCGGAGTTTCTCATCTAGCTTGGAGGGCACTATGGTGTTGAATGCTGAGCTGTAGTCTACAAACAGCATTCTCACATAAGTGTTCTTTTTTTCCAGGTGGGAGAGAGCAGTGTGTATTGTAGATGCAATGGCATCATCAGTGGAGCGGTTGTTGCGGTAAGCAAACTGCAATGGGTCTAGAGAGAGAGGCAGCACAGAGCAGATGTAATCTCTGATTAGTCTCTCAGAGCATTTGCTGATGATGGGGGTCAGAGCAACAGGACGCCAGTCATTTAAGCAAGTTATTTTTGATTGCTTTGGAACAGGCACAATGGTGGATGTTTTAAAGCATGTGGGGACTACAGACAAAGAGAGGGAAAGGTTGAAAATGTCCGTAAAAACACCAGCCAGCTGGTTCGCGCATGCTCTGATGACGCGGCCCGGAATGCTGTCTGGGCCCGCGGCTTTGCAGATATTCACCCGTCGGAAGGATTGGGTTACATCCGCTACAGAGACGGAGAGTGAACTAACCTCTGTAGCTTCGGCTGCGAGAGCTCTCTCCGCAAGGGCGGTGTTATTTTCCTCAAAACGAGCATAAAAAGTATTTAGCTCATCTGGGAGAAAGGCAGCGGTGTTCATGGTGGAGTTTTTATTCCCTTTAAAGTCCGTGATGATGTTAATTCCCTGCCACATGCTTCTAGAGTTGGTGGTGTTAAACTGTCCTTCAATCTTGCTCCTGTACTGGCGTTTTGCGGTTCTGATAGTTTTTCGGAGGGCATAACTGGCTTGTTTATGCTCCTCCGCATTCCCGGAATGAAAAGCGGAGGTCTGCACATTAAGTGCCGCGCGGACATCGTTATTTATCCATGGTATCTGATTCGGATAGATCCGTATTGTTCTGGTCGGAACAACGTCCTCTACGCACTTTCTGATGAAACACATTACGCTATCAGCGTAAAGCTCGATGTCGTCATCAGAGGCGGACCGGAACATCTCCCAGTCTGTGTGATCAAAACAGTCCTGTAGCATAGAGTCTGATTGGTCCAACCAGCACTGGATCATTCTGAGGGTGCTTCCTGTTTCAGTTTCTGCCTGTAAGCGGGCAGAAGCAGAATGGAAGAGTGGTCTGATTTGCCAAATGGTGGGCGGGGAAGGGATTTGTAGCCATCCCGGAACGGAGAGTAGCAATGGTCCAAAACCCGGTCCACTCGTGTGTTAAAACTAATATGCTGGTGGTATTTTGGTGCGACTGATTTTAAACTGGCTTTATTAAAGTCCCCGGTCACAATGAACGCGGCCTCAGGATGCGCGGTTTCCTGCTCACTTATTCTCCCATACAGTTCCTTGAGTGCCCGGTCCGTGTCGGCTTGTGGGGGGATGTACACAGCAGTGATAATGGCCGCTGTGAATTCCCTCGGTAGCCAGAATGGTCGACACAGAAGCATGAGAAATTCCAGATCAGGAGAGCAGAAAGACTTGATAGAATGTACGTTCCTCTGATCACACCAGGATTTGTTGATCATAAAACATACACCACCTCCTCTACTTTTAACTGAGAGGTCTTTCGCTCTGTCCGCTATGTTTGGAGAGGGGTCAACAAGGCCTATAGTGAAAAGAATACCATCCCCACTGTGAAGCATGGTGGTGGCTCACTGATGTTTTGGGGGTGTGCGAGCTCTAAAGGCACGGGGAATCTTGTGAAAATTGATGGCAAGATGAATGCAGCATGTTATCAGAAAATACTGGCAGACAATTTGCATTCTTCTGCACAAAAGCTGTGCATGGGACGCTCTTGGACTTTCCAGCACGACAATGACCCTAAGCACAAGGCCAAGTTGACCCTCCAGTGGTTACAGCAGAAAAAGGTAAAGGTTCTGGAGTGGCCATCACAGTCTCCTGACCTTAATATCATCGAGCCACTCTGGGGAGATCTCAAACGTGCGGTTCATGCAAGAAGACCAAAGACTTTGCATGACCTGGAGGCATTTTGCCAAGACGAATGGGCAGCTATACCACCTTCAAGAATTTGGGGCCTCATAGACAACTATTACAAAAGACTGCACGCTGTCATTGATGCTAAAGGGGGCAATATACAGTATTAAGAACTAAGGGTATGCAGACTTTTGAACAGGGGTCATTTCATTTTTTTTCATTGTTGCCATGTTTTGTTTTATGATTGTGCCATTCTGTTATAACCTACAGTTGAATATGAATCCCATAAGAAATAAAATAAATGTGTTTTGCCTGCTCACTCATGTTTTCTTTAAAAATGGTACAAATTTTACCAATTCTCCTATAGTATGCAACCTTTTGAGCACAACTGTATGCTAAAACAATAATGACTCTTCCTAATTTATCTTTTAATATGTTTGAGATATTTGAATTGTAGCTGCTTAGTGTAATGACTCCCCTGCTCATACTTGAGCCAGCACTAAAGAAAACATGTCCACCCCATATCTTCCAAAAAAATTTCAGCTTCCTGAATATCATATTTCTTACGCTTAAGAAGAGAAATAACTTTCCTTCTTTTTATGGTGTGCCCCAACCATTCACAATCAATGTGGAGAGAGACAATCCGCTCGTAATAACATTTGACATTTGGACATGAGAAAAAATAGATTGTGTGTCAAAAACAAAATTCTAAAGACTACATTCCAACATTATTGCAACAATCAAAACCCGAAACTCCCCAGAACCAAACAAACAGAAAAAATACAAATGTGTGCGTTTAACCCCGCGCACGACAGCGCCAACTGGCGTCCATCCCTCTAAACTCAAACAGTCCATGCACGCCAACGAGAGCCCCCATGACAGCTTTGCTGTCGGATTGCTCAAGTCCGGTGTTTCTATTCCAATTTTATGAAACCAAATTACACAACAACAGATAATCTACAAAACAAACTCTAGCCAATAGATGGAATAAACACAAAGAACTTTTAGATTCATCCACATAACTGTCCCGAAGGTGTATTATTCCACAAAACAAACTCCAGCCGCTAGGCGGAACCAGCACCAAAAAAAAAGAAAAGAAAAAAGAAAAAAAAAAAACAACACACAAATGGGGCGCTCAGTTTTCTCAGACAGTCAAAAGAATGTTCAGTGAGCCGGCCCATTCGGCTGCTACATGAGTGCAACAATTGACCTAATCACTCCAATGTCTTGCAACAAATACTCCACAAAACAAACTCCAGCCAATAGGAGGCATAAGCACAAAGAAAGTCCAGATTCATCCACTCAACAGTCCCAAAGGAGTGTTACTTCACAAAACAAACTCCAGCCGCTAGGCGAAACCAACACAAAAAGAAACAAAAAATGCGCTCAGTTCCTCGAACAGTCAAGTGAATGTTCAGTGAGTCGTCCATTCAGCTACAACTTGAGTACCACAAAATAACTTACTCAGTCCATTGATTTTATGAAGGACATCACTTGCTGGGGACATGTAAATGTTTTGCGGCCATCCTTAGTATCTATTCTCAATTTGGCCGGGAACATCAGTGCAAAAGCAGCCTTCCATTGATGTAAGTGTTTCTTGCATTCCTTGAATCGATCTGGTTTCTCTCGTTGAATTCGCAAAGTCTGGGAACAAGAAAATGCTGTGCTTCCAAAAAAACCTTCCTTTACTCCTCACCTTGCGCAACACGAGATCTTTATCGGATGATCTCAGAAATTTAGCCAGAATTGATCGGGGCCTGTTTCCCTCAGTGGATCGCCGAGCCGGAACCCTGCGAGCTTGCTCAATTTCCAGCTTATGGCCTGTTTTGTCAAGCAGATTCGGAAAAAGCCCGTCCAGGAATTTCACCATATCCTGACCCTCTTCGGCTTCTGGAATTCTGATGATTCATACATTATTCTACCAGTTACGGTTCTCCAAGTCCTCCAATTTCTCCCAGACACGCTCCAAATCCACCTTGGTTGCTAGCAGATTATCAGCTAGTTCCCTCTCCGATGACTCCAGATAATCGATCCATTTCTCAACATCCCCCACTCTTGTGACCACTTCAGTGAATTTAGTCTCCATGGCAGTGATTGATTGACATATTACAGCAAGATCTTCCAAGTCAGCAATGACCTTCATCAGCATTGCCGACATGTTCAACAATTCTCGCCAAATTTCCCTCACTTCTCCAGCCAAACCGGCTCCCTGGCTCGAGGCCTCCAGAGGGGTGTCTGCTTGAGCATGTAAGTGTTTTTAATGTCTCCAGAGCCCAAGGTTTTTGAATTCTTTGACATATTGTCCTCCTAGAACAGTTATGAAACAGAGTGTATCGAACCTCACCAGTTTATATCATTAAAAGTGTTAACTGTGAACTTTGCTAGAGCTCGCCGTTCACATGTCTGAACCTCACATGGTGTCTGACATTTCACATTCTTTTTTTTCTCCCCCTTTTTCTCCCCAATTTGGAATGCCCAATTCCCAGTGCACTCTAAGTCCTCGTGGTGGCGTAGTGAGGAGGTGCACACTCTCTCAGTGTCAGCAAGACCAAGGAGCTTGTGGTGGACTTCAGGAGAAAAGACAGAGAACACAGCCCCATCACCATCAATGGAGCACCGGTGGAGAGAGTCAGCAGCTTCAAGTTCCAGGGTGTCCACATCACTGAGGAACTCACATGGTCCATCCACACTGAGGCCGTTGTGAAGAGGGCTCACCAGCACCTCTTCTTCTTGAGACGGCTGAGGAAGTTTGGAATGATCCACCACATCCTCACACGGTTCTACACCAGCACTGTAGAGAGTATCCTGACTGGCTGCATCACTGCCTGGTACAGCAACAGCACCGTCCTCAACCGCAAAGCCCTGCAAAGGGTGGTGCGAACTGCCAGACACATCATCGGAGGTGAGCTTCCCTTCCTCCAGGACATCTATACCAGGCGGTGTGGTAAAAAAGCTCAGAGGATCATCAGAGACTCCAGCCACCCGATCCATGGGCGCGGTATCGCAGCATCAGGACCTGCCCCAGCCGACTTCATGACAGCTTCTTCCCCCAAGCAATCAGACTTTTGAACTCTTTATCGATCACGATACATATATCAGCACCCTAGCTTCAAACTGGACTCACATTTTATACTTCTCTTAATAACACTGGCAACTGACTATCAACCAACAGCTAAATGTCAACACAACACTTCATATTTATTTCCACTGATTACATGGGGGGGGGAGGTACAGTGTATTTTTATTATACTGTGTTGTTTAACAGATGTGTAAACTGTTAAGTGTAAATCAGATATTTATTGTAATTGTCATACTGCTATTTTGCTTGGAACCGCACCCAAGACTTTACACCACTGTTGCACTTATGTATATGGTTGAGTGATGTAGGGTCTTGGCCCACTCAAAATGGCAGCAGAGACTGCATGGCCCCTTTGTTCTATAATCAAAGAGAGACATTGAACTCAGTTTCCCAGGATCCTTCACAAATTCACAACTGGATGCGAAGTCCCGCCCATGGACCCAGTCTCAAACGCCATTGGTCGAAAGCGGCCTACAACTGATGACGTCATCTCGTCAATAAAACCAGCGGACAGATGAAGTTCGACCTCTCTGTGCTAAGCTCTGCCTGGCTGTTAAGGGACATCTGTACTGTGCACGTACTGAAGGAGTTTTCCCTCCGTTTTGGACTGAGAACAAAGAGACCACGTTTTTCTAACCTCACCATTTCGCCACGGTAGAGTAAGATTAACTTAGCTTTGTTCAAGTCTTATAGTATACTTATATCAACCGGTTCAGTTTCACTGTAAAGCAACAGTGAATTTATTTTGAAAAACGGAAAGGCGACCAGTTTCCCTTCTCCCTCTTTTTCATTCAACGTTGACTACTTTCTGCATTCTTCTCCATCGCTGGATCCGAAGAATAAAGCAGAGACGCGTCTTTTCGCTGCGTAAGACAAGTGACCATCCAGACCGTTTCTCCTGACCGCTCAATGCAACAGGAATTCCAACAGACAACCCTACTGAAATCACACAGGATTTCCCAAGTAAGGCTTGATATCTGGGCAGATTTAGTTTAGAAACTGTGATTTTTTTTTCTTGTGAAACTAAATCGTATTTTTGATTCTAAATGCTGATGTTTTGAGTATATTTGTATGTTAAACTCTGCTCGCTGTTTCGAGTTGGGAGATTTGTTTTAGTTTCTTTTGGGGTTACGTTTGTTTTGTTGAGTGATCTGAACTAGTAATTCAGTCCCGCTGTTACGAGCGGTTACCCTTAATTAAACTGCATGCACTTTTCCTCTCTCTCTCGCTCTCTCACTGATATTCACTGAGTGAGCGGCACCGCGTTTTGTGTTCGACTCAGGCTGGTGAACCAAATTGTCCCGCCTATTTCGTCAGTTCCTTTGTGTGTCCGCTCATTTCCACCCTCACGTGGTATCAGATCCATTTTGGATCTAACCCTCCATTTTGAACCTGATCCTCCATTTTGATTCCTTGTTACCACATCTGGACACACACACACACACACACACACACACTCTAGCATATAGCTCCACAGTTAGTTTAGGATATCTTTGATTTTATTTTTGGATTATATTCGGATAGTATTGGCTGTGTTCACTACTGCTTGATTATAATTTATCTTGTTATATTATAATAAGTACTCCTGTTTGTTTTTGTTTGAATGTTGTGTTGAAGCCAACCTCTACCACATGAAGAACTCCCAAGTTACCTCAGAGTACTATTATTTTATTGGTGTTAGAAACTAACTGTAACAAGATTACTATTAGATTTGTATAGCAATAATTTAACTAGTTTTTCCCCATTTTGATTATTTTGATTAACAATTAAGATACTCAATCTACAGGGTAGATTTTGTTTTGTGAGACTCAATCAGTAACTTGCTATCATTTTTCTCTTTTCAAAGAGTGGTGCCCCGAGAATAGAATTTAATGAGTTAAATTCTATTTAATTATTCCTTAATTAATAACAATTAATTATTGATTATTTGAGAGTAAAACTGATTTAAACAACCAGTAGCACCTACAGTGACAATAAAGGGATTTGATTTGACTATCTTACTATGACATACAGTCTCTATTTTTGAGTGACGCATGACATAAACATATTTGACCTGCTGAAGTTTCTGTTGACTCCATAGATTCATCTTAGATCTCAGACATTCTGTTAGAAAGAGAATCTCATGAAGGATTGATACATTGCATTGATAAATTGTTAAAACAAGAATGGTTATTAAAAATGAATATTCATATATTAAAGACAAATTATTAAAGACAATCATTTTTAAGGCATGATTTCCAATCGAGCTATTCATTTGAACCACACAATGAGAACTTTAAGCAGGGGCATAGATAAGCGGTTTTAAACATTTAAGTGTGGATGATCAACTTTTGGAAAATGTTTGAAAATGTAGCCTTAGTAAGAGTAACCACAGGTGGCATTCAGCACATTAACTATCAACATGAGCAAAGGTTAAATAGGGATTTCAGTGGGGGAACCCGACCCCCCCCACCCCCCCAAAAAAAACAACCAAAAAAAATTACATTAATGAAAAGTTGTAATAAAATACATGGGTGTCTAAATATGGATTCATTAATAGGCCTGTTTGGTATGTAATTCATAGAAGCTTTTTTTTTTCTTCAGATGAATCGGTTTGACTGGGATTTTGTTTTAATGATTTGTCTGTCATCATTTATGTATGTCATTATTCAACTTAATTGTGAAAATACATAACTACATGGAAAAATTGGTTTAGTGGATGACCAAAAAAAAAAAAAAAAAAAAAACAGAAATTAAGAATATCACATGTATTTTATACATTTTATAAAAATCAGATGACAACTGGGACAAGTTACCTTCTTGCCCTAGGCTGGGAGTCATCTTATAAAACTGGCTTAACTTACTGTATATCTAATGTTACAATTTAATAGTAAATGCACATTGTTCTTAACAGGGGAAACAAACACCTTGTGCACACCTACTTTTTACTCAAATTGTTATTCTGATAATATAATTGGTAATGAAAACATTTGCATTAAATTATAAAAGTTTAAATTCTTCACTATAGTGAATACCACTGTATATTTGCTTGAAAAAAAAATTCCAAAATAAAACAAATACAAATAAATGCTGAATCAACAAAAATGGAGTACACATCAATATGCAAATAACAGTGAAACCTTTCACAGAGTGTTGGTCGAGTGGTCTTTTGTTCTCAAGTTGTAGGCCTATGATATTTTGATCTGATGTTGCTTTGGTTGTGACTGATTCCAGATTCAAAACCCCTTTGTGTATTCAGCTTTTTAACAAAACTAAGCAAATCGCTACTGCATATCAGTGGATCTAAGAAATGGGTGAGAAGTTGATTCCATATTACGTGATTTCTATGAATCAGAGATCAGACCACGGCATGGTACAGAGGCGGAATGCGCACCTATGCGGGGGCGTGCGGTCTGGTGCTGCTTTCGTATAACTGACTAGAGCGAAGCATAATGAACTTTAAATATTTTTGAACAAGTACACTCGCTAAATAGAGATGGAATTTCTCAAGGGGTTCAAATAAAAACTGCATTGGATAAAACAATAAATGGGATGGCTTGACAAACAAAAATGTTTCTTTATGGAATCGAAGGTGCCAGAACGCCGTTCCGGACTATACCGGCCCATTTTAACCCCTGAACATGAGACACAAGCACATTGACAAACACAAAGTGCCACAATACTGCACGTACAGCATTTCAAACCTAACGAACATCTATCAAATTATTTGCATGAGCTGTATTCTTGTGTTATCATTCTTAAAACATGTCACTTAGTTTGATATTTTGTTAACTTATATAGTGACACTCATACATTTTAAGAGTGACTTAAGATAACTAATACATTTGGGGCCACTGTATATACAATATAGAGATAAAAGGCATAATACTAGCATTTTATCATGTATAGTAACAGTCAGTGTTAGCTATTTTTTGTTAAAGTCATGATTTCCACTAACCTGTAAGAACGAGAAACAACAGCAGCTGTTTAGTAGAAATGACCCATAAAGAATTAAAAAAAAATAAGCAGATTTAAGTTGAGATGGTAGATTATTCAGAAACTGCATATTTTGCTCAGACTATCTGAGAAATTATCCGTAAATTAATGAATGTAAAAGTGTGAAAGAGAATTCTGAGGCAATGCAACTTCAAAACTTGCATTCAAAGCTTTCACATCTACAATAAGATGTTTTTCTAGATTACAAGAGCACACAAAACCTCTTCACGAGGAACCTGTAACTGTTCCTGCCAGATATTCACACATGAAAGTTTGAAGGAATTAAAACAAGTTGAGAGATACAGAGAGAGAATCAACAATGCTGTCAGATCAAACCAGGATGTCAGTGAAGTTCATCTGAGTATCTCTCGCAAGGTGTTATGGGAAAGAATCGTGTCTCATACACGAAGAATAACAGCTCAGAAATAAAGAATCTGACAATGATCTGATCTATTTATCTGACCATCAGATGGCAGGCAGCAAGATTATATGGAAAAACTCTTGCAAAAATAATAGAGAAAAAAAGATAATTCTGGACAGTTTTTGTTTGCCTGATTGTCAGGGTCATAAAAAAGGTGTTTCAATATGAACATAAATCAAGATCAAAAAATTTTTTTTTTTTCCCAAGCAACTACACCAAGCGACGTGACTGCAAGAGATGGATACTTCATCAGACCTTCACAGCCAGAAATCAGTCACCAACTCCCAAACATTCCAGTTAACAAGCTCATTCAGTTTGAAACTCACACTGCTGCGTTGTTGCATGTCAAACACCCCTTTCAACTCAATTTGTGCTTTACCTGCTCTCCACTTAAACACAAGTGAGTTTTATCACCTTGTCAGTCAATATTTCAGGATTTCCCCATCAGAGGCCAGCAAGTGTCTTAGATCCAGATCCAGACCCATGGCAGGTCTGTCTGTGGCCTGTCAAACTGGATACATGTTCTTTTGTTAAAGATCTCGCCACAGTCAGCTGACGTGAGGCAGCACAGGAGTCGAAGTGTCTGAGAGGCAGCTCGTATCAGTGCTCAAGCGAAACTTTCAGGTAATGTAAACAGTTCATTTAATCTCTGCGTCTTCCATGAAATGTTTTCAGGGCTGATAGATCGCTGCAGTTGTACTTCGAGTTAGGAAAAAAATAGGTCTGATTTGTGTTCTAATAAATTGCATGTGGGTACCAAACAATGATGCAGGTTTCACAAACTAAAAATCAGCTCAGAACAATAGAGTTAATTCAAAAAGATCTCTAAGAATTGATATTTTTTGAATATTTGAAGACAGATATGCAGCAGCTACAGAAAGAGATATCCCTTTTTTAATTCATTTAATTAGCTTGTGCAACATAGAGTTTGTAAAGTTGCCGATGCAGTCAAGCTGTTAACTGCTCTAATTCTACTAGATATTTTAGGAGCATTCAACACTGTGATTCACCACATTCTCCTCATGAACTGTGTACTACAAGCTCTGAACTCACATGGTTGATGTCCTGCCTGCGGAACAACACCTATTAGATATCATGGAAATGATCCACAGCATCTCCAAAATCAGTGACCCACTGGAGTCCCAGAAGGCTCCGTACTAGGACCTCTCTCATTCTCTTTTAGTAAAGTCAGGGTTAAGGTAAGACTCTATTATTTTAATGCAGATGATATTTAATTAATTCTCAATCATTTGACACACAGGGTTAAAGGGTTAGTTTGATAATCACCTGAAACTGAATATATCGAAAACTGAGCTGCTGAGAATTACCTAGACAACTCAGCTGTCTCACAACGAAAGCCAAGATCTTTGGTGTCATAATAAAGTTTTATTTATATAGTGCTTTTCCCAAGCTCAAGGTTGTTTTACAATAAGTATATATCATTGATACAATCAGTGCTTGAAGTGGAAGAAAAAAGTGCAAGTACTAACATGTTAACATGAAAAACAAAACTGTTAATATTCTGCATTTATTTACATTAAAATAGTATATAATTACATAAAAAAAAAAAAATCATTAACATTTTTAAGGTCTTGCTGTAAATGAAGAACAAACATGACCTCACACCCTCAAATAACAAATAGGTTTTGATTATGTATGTGCTACTGGTTGTTTAAATCAGTTTTACTATCAGAAATAATCAATAATTAATTGTTATTAATTATGGAATAATCAAATAACAATTAAATGACTAAATAGTAATTAAATTGAATTTAATTCATTAAACTCTATTTTCGGGGCACCACTCTTTGAAAAGAGAAAAATGATAGCAAGTTACTGATTGAGTCTCACAAAACAAAATCTACCCTGTAGGTTGAGTATCTTAATTGTTAATCAAAATAATCAAAAAGGGGAAAAACTAGTTAAATTATTGCTATACAAATCCAACAGTAATCTAGTTACAGTTAGTTTCTAACACCAATAAAATAATAGTACTCTGAGGTAACTTGGGAGTTCTTCACGTGGCAGAGGTTGGCTTCAACACAACATTCAAACAAAAACAAACAGGAGTACTTATTATAATATAACAAGATTTATTATAATCAAGCAGTAGTGAACACAGCCAATACTATCCGAATATAATCCAAAAATAAAATCAAGGAAATCCTAAACTAACAGTGAAGCTATATGCTAGTGTGTGTGTGTGTGTGTGTGTGTGTGTCCAGATGTGGTAACAAAGGAATCAAAATGGAGGATCAGGTTCAAAATGGAGGGTTAAATCCAAAATGGATCTGATACCATGTGCGGGTGGAAATGAGCGGACACACAAAGGAACTGACGAAACAGGCGGGAGAATTTGGTTCACCAGCCCGAGTCGAACACAAACCGAGGCGCCGCTCACTCAGTGAATATCAGTGAGAGAGAGAGAATGAGAGCGAGAGAGAGAGGAAAAGTGCATGCAGTTTAATTAAGGGTAACCGCTCGTAAAAGCGGGACTGAATTACTAGTTCAGATCACTCAACAAAACAAACGTAACCCCAAAAGAAACTAAAACAAATCTCCCAACTCGAAACAGTGAGCAGATTTTAACATACAAATATACACAAAACATCAGCATTTAGAATCAAAAATACGATTTAGTTTCACAAGAAAAATCACAGTTTCTAAACTAAATCTGCCCAGATATCAAGCCTTACTTGGGAAATCCTGTGTGATTTCAGTAGGGTTGTCTGTTGGAATTCCTGTTGCATTGAGCGGTCAGGAGAAACGGTCTGGATGGTTCCTTGTCTTACGCTCGTCAGCGAAAAGGCGCGTCTCTGCTTTATTCTTCGGATCCAGCGATGGAGAAGAATGCAGAAAGTAGTCAATGTTGAATGAAACAGTGAAACTGAACTGGTTGTTATAAGTATACTATAAGACTTGAACAAAGCTAAGTTAATCTTACTCTACCGTGGCCAAATGGTGAAGTTAGAAAAACATGGTCTCTTTGTTCTCAGTCCAAAACGGAGAGAAAACTCCTTCAGTACCTGCACAGTACAGATGTCCCTTAACAGCCAGGCAGAGCTTAGCACAGAGAGGCCGAACTTCATCTGTCCGCTGGTTTTATTGACAAGATGACGTCATCGGTCGTAGGCTGCTTTCAACCAATGGCGTTGGAGACTGGGTCCATGGGCGGGACTTCGCATCCAGTTGTGAATTTGTGAAGGATCCTGGGAAACTGAGTTCAATGTCTTTCCTTTCCATGCGGTCTCTGCTGCCATTTTAAGTGGGCCAAGGCCCTACAATTAACATTACTTTGAAAATAAAACATACAATATAGGGTTATTGTTTATGAAAACTGAGGAAGAGCATTTAGATCTGCTTAAAGGAATAGTTCACCCAAAAATGAAAATTTGCTTATTTACTCACCCTCAGGCCATCCAAGATGTATCTGAGTTTCTTTCTTCATCAAAACAGAATTTAAGATTTTTAGGATTTCATTTCAGGCCTCCTCCTTTAAACAATGCAAGTGAATGTACTTCATTTTTTGACAGTCCAAAATGCATATTTAGGATGCATCAAAATAATCCACACGACTCCACTCAACAAATAAAGTTCTTCTAAATCCAAACAATTGATTATGAACAATGAACAAATGTTCGCTCCCGTACGTCTCTGTGATGCACACTCATGAGAGGGATGAGTAAGGTCACGTGGAGAAGGCAGGAAGCACGTCATTGTTTACAAGAGAAACTTGCACAGGCCACAGACCAAGCGCCATTCACAAACCAAAACAGTCCAAAACTATTTCAAAACAATATAAAATAAAAAATAATTTCCAAATAATAATAAAAAAACATTACTGCAGTAAATAACATCCTTTATTTTGGAGCAATGCCATTGCGTTATCTTTGCGTTGCGTTATCAGAAATATTTAGGCTATATGACTGTCAGGAATTCAAGCCACACAAGTTGTAGTTAGTGAAACCAAATGCGAGAGCGTTTACTGAGATTTACAGGGTTTACACAGTGAGATCAATGGTATGGGTGATATCACAAGAGAATCTTCACAAAAGAAGTAACAGGCAAAACAACAGGGTAAGCACTAAACAGATATGGAGGAAGATCAAGAGCAAATACAGACAGGTAAATAAACACTGCAAGTCCTTAGTGTGAGACTTGACAGTGAAGTGGCGTGAAGGTGAGTTATTTATGCAGGCAGTGGTGAGTGAGTGAATTGAGTGCAGGTGCGGTGAATAAGAAATCGGTTGATGACATACCTGAGTTCACTGGAAAACAGCACGGGCACAGCCGATGAATTCAGATAACGACACTTTGTTTCTTTCAATGGTCTGAAATACTCAGGGGTAAAATCTTCACTGCACACCCTCCAATATTTGAGAGAATGTAGGGGTGTACTGATATCCAGGTTCAGCGCGATAAGCCAGAGCTTCAATCGCTCATGATCATGTATAAGTAATCGATGAAAAGTTAATATGTTAACGACGTGCATTTTCTTTGGGGTTTCTGAAGGTTGAAGCATCCAGAATACACACACCAAACGACCATTTTGAACAATACACTTATACAAATACAAATCTACAGCAAAGACAATTAAACTTTTGTACAGTGCTCCTTCTCTTGTAAACAATGACGTGCTTCCTGCCTCCTCCTCCACGTGACGCGTGACCTTACCAACGAGCTTACACCATTCCTCTCATGAGTGCGCGTCACAGAGATGTACGGAAGTGAACATTTGTAGTTAAAAAGTATATAAGTATTGTTTTGTTTCTAAAAATAATCAATCGTTTGCGTTCAGAAGAACTTTATTTGTCGACTGGAGTCGTGTGGATTATTTTGATGCACCCTAAATATGCATTTTGGACCGTCAAAAAATAAAGGACATTCACTAGCATTGTTTAAAGGAGGAAATCCTAAAAATCTTAAATTCTGTTTTGATGAAGAAAGAAACTCAGATACATCTTGGATGGCCTGAGGGTGAGTAAATTATCAGCACATTTTTATTTTTGGGTAAACTATTCCTTTAAGTCTGTATCTTTTTACACAAAAAACTGAAAAAGAGCATGATGTCTTTTTTATTTTTTATTTTTTTTATTTTTTTATCCTCTCATTCAATGAGGGGACAATTAGCCTTTTCTTGTCCTACACATGTGAATTTGAACACAGGAGCCAGATATTTGTGCAGATAATAAATAATCATAAGAAACGGTGAACAAACTGATTTGATAATGTTCAGGATTGTGAATGCTGACACATCTGTATACAACTAAACACTGTCAGGATTTATGCATAGGCAATTCATTGACATGGTCATTGACATTTACACTGAAAAGTGCATATGAGATGACACCGCTTCTGTAACAGCTTTGACATTTTAAGTCTGTAGATTTAACTGCACCCAGTGGCTAAACAATTTGCATAAATACATTTGATTGAATAAGACTAGATCAAATGCACTCACCCAAAAGCTGCTGGTTCATGTTTTGGAGAAGAGTGTAAATGAACTATGGTCAGACAAGCTTAAACACGCATGCTCCTTCAGAACTGGACTAGAGATCGCTTGACGAGCGCCGATGCTGTTGCACGTGTTGAGTGTTGTTAAACTCACCACTGAGTTTTGCGCAGAATGGGCTCGGATGTTTACCACCGTAATTTTATCATAATCATTTGGAAGGTCAGATAGAAGTGATTGGTTGGCCTCATCACATCACTAACTACGTTTCCATCCAAGGATTTTTTGCAAAAAAAGTTTTAGCGCATCAAAATTAAGCTGATGGAAACGCAATTTATCGCTAAAATTTCACAAGTGTCGACATAATATTTTTCCATTTGACTTTAGTGCATAAACTCTATGTTGATACATCAGTTGTTGCAAAAAACTGGTTTGGAAACACTTTATGTCGAGAAAATTGGCATTAACGCAAAAATGTTTTGTCACATGACATAGTTTACCCCAGTCGTTAGCCTGTGTTAATCATGATGACAAGGTATAGGATCCTTGAAAGCCAATTTATTGTACGTGATTATGGATTGATCTTAATGGCATAAAGATCCGATCACTGCAAACATATCTGCGTCATGACACTTCCAGGAGTACCAACACAAATATCTCATAATTCACATCAACAAGTGCACGGAGAACAAATGAATGGCCACTGTTTGTGATTAATTTAATCGCGGTAGCCGACCGCTTATTTATTAAAGTTGCTTTTCCACACCATTCAAAATAATAGACGGCAGTCGCGGTATTAGCCCATAATACAAAAAATATATCATTTCTGTGCACAAAGATGTTTTAAATTAAAAATACACAATACTAGGAGAAACGATTCAGTGTGCTTTTTTGAAACACTAACATATAACCCAATTCTATAAAATTATTGTTTAGCTTTTGAAAAATGCCATCAAAATTCCCTGTATGAAATTAAATAAATTACCAAATGAAAAAATATATATTTTTAGACATATATATATATATATGTATGCCTTTTCTTTACACAAAATTAAATTAGCCGTACCCTGTTCTGTAGACAAAAAATAAATTCTGCTAAATGACATTTTCTACACTTCAAGATTATAAACTATCAGAACTATTTGTCCAATGTGGAGTTCACTTTTTTTTCTTTAATAGCTGTGCACACAGCATATACACATGGATGGATGGTCCTTATACTAAGACCGAAAGTTTCCCCCACTACTTGGTGCAGGACCATGACGATTCGCTTTCGGATCGGAACCAGTGGCAACCTGCGATAGGCGCAACAATATCAGGACCGATATTACAGTCCTATCAGAAGGACAACTGCTCCCTTTTGATTGCAATTCCTCGTCTTCTGATTGCATTTATTTGGGAAATTAAAATGACAGTAAGCTGGCTAATTTCAATGAATTGTCTCAGTACTCTCTCCATTTTACCAAAACTTTGGAGGAAAAAAAAGATTAGGGACATCTGGGAGGCAAATTAGTGATAAACACAAATTTCTGAATGGAAATGGCTTCAGGGCAGATTTATTTTGCGATAAACCAAAACTTATGCGACAAAGTGTTTTTTAGACATGACGTCAACACGCACACCATTTCTATCGATAAAAGGCCATTTGAATGGAAACAGGCAGAAGACGGAAAATTTCGCAAAACATTTTTTAAGCATTTTCACTTTGTCGATAACAAAATAGCGTGAAAAGTGGATGGAAACTAGGCTACTGACTTAAATAAAATGAAACAAAGATATTACACGATACCGGGAGACTCTGAGAAGTGGTGGTTCGCAAGAAAAACTGCTGGTACAAAATGAGAGAAGTGCAGGTGCTGTGTACCACCCCACTTCAAGCACTGGATACAATAAGGTACAATACAAACACAAATAAAAAAATCTAAATGCAAACAGTGTTAGTAGTCCATATAATTCACTATATGTCAAAATTTGATTGATGGATGAGATAAGAGATTGATTGATTGATAAGGGAGGGGCGGGACTTAGGGGTGTGGTTGACCGGATGTGTGTGTTAAATAAGGAGTGACTGTTGGCAACAGGATGTGTGTTTGTGCTAATAAGGAATGACAGTTAGGATGTGTTTGACTGATAAGTTTTGATAGTTTGTGGTTACCGGATGTTTTTAACTGATAAAGTTTGACAATTTGTGGTTACCGATGTGTGTTTGTCTGATAAGTTTAGACCATTTTTATCAAGCGAGTGGTTTAAAAGGTGTGTTTTCTTGAGTGTGGATAAGTTGCCACATTAAGAAAATATTCTGAAGTCTGGTGACAATGACTACTGAAATAGCTGAAGATCGACTTTTTCTATCAAAAAGAGTGTGGGGTCAGAGTTTGACCAAGTTTTCCTTCTGGTAGTATCAAGTATCAATTGAATTTATCCGGTAATAGTCTGTGTATGCAGGGTATGTGTGGGACAAATACCTTTACTTGTTTTTCACGGAAAAAGACTGGAATGTGTTTTACAATAGAGTCTGGGCAGATTTGAATGATCACGGAGATGAACGAAGGGATAGAACGACGGAGTCTTACCCCAGGTATCGTGTGGTTGGTGGCTTCCGTCTACATATTCATCTGCTTGAGCCAGTCGGGGCTCGGTGAGCGCGTCTGTCCGATCTCTGAGACCGAACACAACGAGTGGTTTCAAACGAAATTTTTATTTCAGTGGAAAAATCTGCCCATTATGAATGAGATCTCAAAGATTCACAGAATGTTCAAGTGGTGTGAGACGTACGATCGGTATGTTCAAATTAAATATAAAATGTTTCACCCCGAGATGTGTGTGTTCGTAGTCACATTGGCCATCATGTAACACCACCCACCTACTACAATGTTTATGTCTCAATATTAGATATAAGATGTTGGGTATATCCAAAGTTCAATGGGAGCATAGAAACTCAGTGCTGTGTCTGATTAAAGTCCTTTGTTTCATTTAATTAAAGTTCTTAAGTTAAAACAGGATGATTCTTTAGAGTGACAGAAACAACTCATATGACAGGATTTAAATGATTCGAATGTTTCAGATGTTTCAGACATGGTAAGATGTTTTACATACATTAGAATAAATCAAGTCAAACAAATTCATCACAAACAATGAATACAAATCAACAGTCAAATAAAATACAATTGCATGAAAAGAATTAACCAACACTTCTCAAACAGCAATGATATGAACTGTCAAACATATAATCCAAATGAAGATTTCAAATAAACAACATAAATAAATGTACTTAACGCATCCAAATGAAAAGGAGAAAACTCAAAGGACTCAATAGTGGTTCATTCATTACACTCACCAGACCAAAAGGGTTCTGGGTAATGTAGTTTACAATGAAAAAGGAACAAGGAAGAGTGTGCACCAAATTCACAACACTCAAGACAGTGTTTCTCCTCCCCACAACTCACCAGCAAGCTGCCCGAATTTATACAAATATTTAATTAATTTATATTTGACAGAATTAAAATGCAATTAAACATTTAATGTTTAAGGGGTCAAGACAAACTGTTTTTTATACTTTTATTATCTTCACACTAATTTATAAAACTACATTACATAACACATAATGTACACCCAACACATTTCATTTGAATGTATCAAAATGTTCACTTAAGCACAGCAACTATCAAACAGTCATGACATTTGAAATATTTGTGAATGAAACTCTTTACTCATGGTTATGGTAGTGTATCCTGCCGCATCTTTCAATAACAGTTTTTTCATATTGTGACTGTTTCACAAGCAATCCGTGCTGATCTGAAGAAAATGTTCTGAATACACAAACGTAATACATTCCATGGTGATGTTGGGTGCTTCAACCGGCGTCAACAGGCCAAAGCAGAGAAGCTGGTCTTCACATCTTCCATGTTTGTTTACACACAAACCACACGTGCTTCTCCCAGTTATTGGCAGCAGCAGAATGAGAAGTGTTTTTAAAAGTTGGGCTTGTACCACTCTTAAAATGCACTGCACATCGCCTGAAATGATGGAAAGGACATCCATATAGTGCTAATAATAGCACAGATGGGTGCAAAAATGGTCCAGGACGCCTTCAAAACAGCACAATAGCAAGATGAAACAGGATGAGGGTCTCCTATTTAGAGTCCTAACTTGACATGGTGTCTTTTAAAAGTGGCGCGAGATGAATGATAATGGTCAAAGCTGTTCATCTAGTGCAGGTTTATGTAGAAAAACATTTAAATCCAGACAGGCACATGAAGATGTCCTGTGTAAGTCCCCTTTGGATGAATCTCCCATGACAGGCCTTTTCTCCTCTTCACCTTTGTGAGTGTGACTGACGAAATATAGGCGTTGACGCTTGCTGAAGAGGCAGTCCAATGCAGATGTATTTGGTCCTTGTGACATCACAAGTTCCACATATTTCTGAAACTTACAGTATGTTTTTATAGTACAGTGACCTCCTATATGTCAAAAGATCAAGGACAATTTGAATCCTCATGTCATGACCCCTTTAAAACAAATGCATTTACACCTGTCATTTAACAAACTATCATGTTTAAACTCTTTATTTACAATTTTTTTTTAGTTCAACCTCCTCATTATTTTTTTCTGAATCATATGTGTACAACATTTAAAGATTACTTAAGTTTGATGAAATTTGATGAAAATAATTTGAAGTATATTATTTTAAATACATACATATATTTTATGTACATTCTCTCTACCAGTTCTTTAACTTATCTAGCACTTTTCAGGGGATTTTCTCTTCACACCCTCAACAAAGACCTTCTTTCCATGAAAATTAAGGTAGAGGGTCTACCCCAAAATATTAAATTTACATGTTTGTTTTTAACTTTAGGACTATGCTGCTAAACAGCAACAAACATTTCATTCTCGTTTACTTCTATCACACAGCATCAAGAAATACTTAAATGCTTACTAAATTAAATGTTTAATTCTGCCAAGTATAAAGTAATGTTAAAAGCACGCTTACACCTGTCATTTTACAAACTATCACGTTTTAACATTTTAGTTACTAATTTTAAAGTTCAAAGACCTCATTATGGTTAAATATTTAGATTAATTCTTTTATTCTGAATCATAACATATACTATTGTATATTTTCATTTATTCTGATAATCCATTTTAATGATTGAATTAACATGTATGCAATATGCAATGATCTAAAAATGACAATGTGTAATCAGCGTATTATGATAGCTGCATTATCAATGTTATTCAATATTTTACATATTTAATCATTCTTTTATTGATTTAATACTGATTTACTCTGATTATTTAGATGCAGTTTGAAAGTGCAGAACTATGGAAAACAGCTTAGCTTGCAGTCTCTCTCTGTGTAAGGCTTTTCTGTGTCAAGGGAAAATGAGTTGATGTGAGAACAGCGCATGATGTAATGCAGACAGTGAGAGTCCATGGAAAACAGGATGAGACAGGATGCATGTGTCAAGCGGATGAGTAGGGAGTTTTAAGGATAAGGAAATCCACCTGTGGCAGCACATGTACTTCTCCATCTCACAGGGATGTTTTGTGTGTGACCAATAAACTGAAATAAGGGAAATTATTTAATATACTACTCAAATTACTGCAGAAAGTAATAATTGTTAGTCAATATAAAATATGTAACTATATAAGGTAATTATAGTGTGTTGTAAGCATATATGATAAGATAATTATGCATTTAGGCACCATCAAAAAGTAAAAATGAAGTCATGCAGGATGTCTGGCTAGAGTGATGATGCAAATAGAGGGGCAAATGATTACATTGGATAATATTATTAGATGACAGTATTGGAAGATTTTTGGATAATCTTTATTGGATCAAAAGGCCAACAGAGGCCGTATAAAATATACATGTTCTAAAGTGTAAATTCTGATGCTTCATGAACCATCTCGGCTTTGTTACTTTGTAATAAAAGTCAAGTTTTGACACCAGAAACTACGTCTCCAGAAATGATTGACTCAACTACACTTCTATTGCTGTTATGAAGAAATCTGCCACGACAGTACACTATTTAAACATGATTAACAACTATTTCAAAGTAATTTTGGAATATTTTATTTTCAAATTATATGTAAATTGTACAATGTTGATGATAATTAAAATGGTAATTATATATTACTTTTAACATGAGATTACATATGTAACCTTGGTTCTCTGAGATGAAGGATTGCCAGGATTGGCTATGGTGTTTAAGCCCCATCCTTTTAGGCACAAAGCTGTCCGGAATAAAAGCGGACAAACACCATTCCTCCGAATTTTCTGACTGAGGGACATAGAGTGCATCACCCGCACCCCAAAAAAGTCCATAGTGCGGCCAACTTACGCAGTGTCCCTTCATTTCAGGGAACCAAGGTTACATACGTAACCGAGATGTTCCCTTACAATTCAGTTCACTTGACATTGCGTCACTAAGCTGACTCTATGGGGAACAGAGTCCCACTATGCCGCACTGCATGACATAACCTTCCCAGAGAAGAAACATGATGCAGCAGTCCTGCGGGACGGCGTCCAACATGAGTATGCCACATGTGAATGACCATATGGTGAGCTAGGAGGGGAACACTCAGAATATATATGTATATGAACTATGGTCATATAGAATGAAGTAAACCCTTCATGAGTGCAGCCGGGAAGGATGTTTATTTGTAATGAAAGTGCCTGTGACTTTTGGGAAAAACAACATCTGAATGCAGGCGGTTGTGTAAAATGACTGGAAGCCTATATTTAAATTGAGGGGCATATGTATATGTTTGGCCAATGAAATTGCAAGCGCTCTAGACAGAAAGGACTTGTGGTGAGAGAGACGTTACGTCTAGGTTGTAAAACCTTGCGAATGTGTTTTGAGAAGACCATCCTGTTGCAAAACATATGTCTTGTAAGGACACACCGATGTCTATGCCCATGAACAGGCCATGCCTCTAGTTGAGTGTGCTTTAGCACCAATTTGGAAATTCGCACCCTGTGACTCATAAGCCAGGGCAATTGGATCAACGATCCAGTGAGAAAGTCTTTTCTTGGAGACGGACATAGCACACGAAGAGCTGGTCAGACAGTCTAAATTGGCATGTGTGCTCAACATATGTGTGTAGCGCTTGCAGTGGGCATATAAAATGCAAGGACTGTTCCTCATCAAGGCATGAAGGTGAACCACCTGCGCTCTGAAGGGTGTGGTTAGAACCTATTCCCTGGGGTTGACAGTGGGTTTTGAAAGACCTGGACCAAGCTCCAGACATTGTCATCTGATAGTGCTTGCAAATCCCCTGTACTGAGGCGAGAGCCAGCAGTAATTCAGTCTTAAGAGAAAGCACACGCAATTCAACATAGTCCAGAGGCTCGAAGGGAGGCCCCGCGAGCGCTTTTAGGACCAAAGTTAGGTCCCAAGTCGGGACTGCAGCCTCGTTCCCCTAAGAAACTTTATGCTTAATCAACTGACTGAGCCAGTTTTGGCTTGTTCCCTGTGCTCCATTCAGAGGCCACACGTGTAGGCTTCACAGCTCTGGCTGGGGATGCTAAATCGTGCCTTGTGTTTGAGAGAGAAGATCTCTCCTCAGCTATATTTCCCATGGAGGTCCGTCCAGTATTTCTACCTTTTCCAGAAACTAGGACTGCTTGGGCCATTTCGGAGTAATTAACAGAACTGTTTCCATGTCCACTTGGACTTTACTGATGACAGAATGAAGGAGACACACCAAGGGAAATGCATACTTGCGTTTTGCTGGCAATTCGTGGGCCAGCGTGTCATGGCGACTTATATACGCCACTACTGTTATGTTGTCCGAACAAATCAAAGTGGTGATTCATGATGTCAGAATGAAGAGCTCTCAAAGCTAGAAAGACAACTAGTAGTAGTAGGCGGTTGACGTGCCATGCCGTTTCGCACCTGTCCAGGTGCCGAAAGTCAAGCGCCATCACACACCGTGCCCCAACCTGTGTTGGATGCATCTGTGGTCTGCACTTTCCATCTCAAAATTTGACCCAGCATAACACCCTGTTGGTAGAAGGCCGGCGCTGTCCATGGTGCTAGAGCAGCCAGACAGGGGTGAGTCACCGCAATGCGCATGCGCCTGAGGCTCCAGGCACAGTGTGGAAAATTGGAACATTGGAACATTATTAATTAATCTGAAATAACCTCTATCGCATTAGGGTTAGGGTTAGGGCACTGAGGCGGCTGCCTTCATTTGGGCCACTGCTTGCGTAGCTTTACTGAGGGCAGCAGGTGTGGGATTTTTAGCCTGGTATGAGTATGCTTTTCCAGCCAGTGTGGACGTCAGTTGATCATGGAAGGATGAACGGGGTGTGATTTCCACGCCCTGCTACTTGCTGGGCAGAGATGTACTGCTACCACCTCTTCCACAGGGGGTAGTTGGGCATAACATTTGTATTCCCCGTGGTCCACTTTAGTGAGGAGTGTGGAATCGATGTGTGAGCGAGCCGAATAGGCCGTGTGCCAGGATTTTGTCAGTTCATTATGAACTTCCGGGAAGAACGGGGCAGATCTGTGGAACGCGTTAATTGACAATGTCCGGACTGCAGGAACCATTCATCAAGGTGAGATTTTTCAGGTTCCTTTAAAAGAGACCACTCGAAAGGACATGAAGCATCTCCTTGGAGCGTGCATGCACCACTGACTCGCCCTCACTGGGGGAAGGGGCGGCAACGTCCTCCATTTACCACTCACCAGAGATATAACATCATCATCCTCAGGGCCTGGGTAGCTCGGCGAGTACTGACACTGACTACCACCCCTGGAGTTGCGAGTTCAAATCCAGGGTATGCTGAGTGAGTCCAGCCAGGTCTCCTAAGTAAACTAAATTGGCCAGGTCTAATGGATCACAGAGAGTACCATGAGCCTTCACATTCTGGGAGTCTTTGCAGTGTCATGCACAACGAGCCACGTGATAAGATGCATGGACTGATGGTCTCAGAAGTGGAGGCAACTGAGACTTGTCCTCCGCCACCTGGATTGAGGTGAGTAACCGCGCCACCATGAGGACCTACTAAGTAGTGGAAATTGGGCATTCCAAATTTGGCAGAAAAGGGGATGAAAAAAAAAATCATCATCATCCCCAGTGTCAGAGCCATTGAATGTGGTGAAGTTGTGCACTTTGTGTGATCCCTCGGGAGTCACAGAAGAGGCAGGTGGGATTGTTCGGGAGGCTGAATCGTCCCTCTGAACGAGGGCTATTCGTGAGCGAAGCATCTTGAGACTCATGCACTCACAGTGAGGACATACTGTCTCCATGAGAGCTGACTCTGCGAAGTGCTGTGGGGAATCAAGATGCTGAAGCGGCCTGTTCACCAGCGAAGTGTCAAGTGCCGTGGCGGAGTAAATGTTCACCGGAACACTGCAGGGGAGTGGAGAGTCTTCTCATAGCCCTCTGACTCGTATATGTCAACAGCAAAGTAGTCTAGGGCTTCTAGAGGAGAGATGAATCACTGTCTTTAAGGAAGAAAAGCTCTGTGTAGCACACAGTAAAACTAAAATCTTATACTGGAGAAAATATCAATTCAAAACTTGTAGAAAAGACCAACTGATGTATAATTGCTGTCCTCTTCTAACAGGGTAATGAAGTATTGACATTTTTCACCTTTTTAGTCTTTCTTTTTTGGGTCTTTCTAATTTTCACGATGGTTGCAAACAATACATAGACTTTATTATACAATTTAAATGTACAATTTTATTAGAATGTGGATACCATATCAGGAGGGTAGTCATACAACAATACAATGAAATATCTCTAATAATTACAGAAGTTTCTTAATCTCACTCTTTAAAATCTTCAGTTTAGACATTGAAACAGCAATTAACACAGACAACGTGATTTTAGCACAGTTGTGATAATATTGAATAAGTGATTAATTAATGTTGTATTCATATTAGTTCAAATGGGAGAGACATAATTTTATATGAGAAAAATCAAACATTAGTCTATCGAGTATGTATTCCCTAGTTTGTGATGAAAACAGTAATATAATAATATTTCAAATATTGTTACAACTAATAATGTTTTAAATGTAAGCACTTATTTTCTTTTACCACTGTAAATGTAACGGTCACACTTAATTAGAGAGCACAAGTAGATGTAGAACTCAACCAAAGACATTAAATATATATTTATTTGGTCATAAATTATCGATCTAGCATATCAACCCACTAAATAATTTAGTTTTAGCCTTCTGATACAGTCAATGCACCAGGGGATTATGAAAACAGAGAGGAGCTGCTAGGGGGGCCCATCACTCTGTAACACAGTACAACTATGAAATAAATAATAGAAATGTGAACTTTTGTATATAAAAAAAAAAAAAAAAAAAAAAAAAAAAACGTATAGTTTTAATTCAGTCATTTTTTATATTCAGTGATCATAAAGCCCATTAAACTAAATTCAATGACATAAATTATTAAGAAAATGGCTGTAAGCAAACAACACACCAATTTATGAGCATCCAGAAAGTATGCATACTGATTTGCTGTGGTTCACGATTTGAAGCTGATATTTATGTTTTATACTTTGTCCATCTCATTTATTCAGTGGATGAGATTAATCGTAGTTTTGATAAAAACATCTCTTTGAATATCTCTCAGACAATATTATTATATAAAATAGAGTAAATATGTGAATTATCACATGAAACGGTGTAAGACGTTTTTTTAAAAAGTGCAATTGTAGCCATCATATGACTTTCCAAAGTGCAGTTCACAAGTCATATACAGTTGAGTTTAGTTTTTTTTCCTTAATTCAAATCTCATTTGTTAATTTCAGAGGTGGGTAGAGTAGCCAAAAAACTGTACTCAAGTAAAAGTACAATTACTTGAAATAATTACTCAAGTAGATGTAAAAGTACTAACATAAATAATTACTTGAGTAAGAGTAAGAAAGTATCCAATTAAAAGAGGACTCAAGTAGTGAGTAACTCGTTACTTTCACAAATGACATAATAGACGTTAACTCCCCTATATTCCACTAAATAATACACATTTAACATGTATTACAGGATTATTATTATTATTATTATTATTATTAATGGAAATTCTGTCATCATTCACCATCATGTAGTTTCAAACCTGTATGACTTTCTTTCTTTCATGCAACACGAAGTAGATATTACACAGAATGTTTGCCTGAGTCACTATTTACTTTCAGTGAATTTATTTTTCTCCACACTTTGAAAGTGAATGGTGACCGAGACTGTCAGTCCCAACATTCTGTCTAACATTTTTGTGTTCAACAGAATAAAGAAGGTCACGGTTTTGGAACAACATGAGGGTTGGGAAATGATGACAGAATATTAAATTATGGCTGCGCTATCACTTTAAAGGGACAGTTCACCCAAAAATGTAAATTCTCTCATCATTTACTCACCCTCATGCCATCCCAGATATGTATGACTTCCTTTCTTCTGCAGAACACAAATTAAGATTTTTAGAATATTTCAGCTCTATAGGTCAGTACAATGCAAGTGAATGGGTGCCAAACTTTTGATGCTCCAAAAAGCACATAAAAGTAATCCATATGACTCCAGTTAAATCCATATCTTCAGAAGTGATATGATAGGTGTAGGTGAGAAACAGATAAATATTTGAAATTTTCCTAGACATTCTTCTCCCTGCCCAGCAAGGGGTGTTATGCAGAGAAGATTGCAAATCAACAAAAACACACCTATCTACACCTATCACATCACTTCCAATCCACACCTATCACATCACTTCTGAAGATATTGATTTTACCACTAGGGTCTTATGGATGACTTTTTATGCTTATTTACTTACCCATTCACTTGCATTGTATGGACTAAAAGAGCTGAGAAATTCTTCTAAAAATCTGTGTATGACTTTCTACTGCTGAACAAATGAAGATTTAAAAAAAAAAAAATGTTCAGCTCTGTTGGTCCATTCAATTCAAGTGAATGATAGTTGATAAAAGTAATCCATTTGACTCGAGTGGTTTAATCAATGTCTTCTGAGGTGATCCAGTTGGTTCTGGGTAAGAACAGACCAAAATAAAACCCCTTTTTCACTGTACATCTTGCCATTGCAATCTCTAAGCACAATCACGATTTCAAGCTCGATTACACTTCCTAGTGCTTAATGCATTTGTACAGCGCTAGATGGTGTTGTAGGAAGTGTAATCGAGCTTGAAATCATGATCGCCAAGGAAATTTATAGTGAAAAATTCACTCTATTTTGG
Source organism: Myxocyprinus asiaticus (assembly GCF_019703515.2). NCBI lineage: Eukaryota > Metazoa > Chordata > Actinopteri > Cypriniformes > Catostomidae > Myxocyprinus > Myxocyprinus asiaticus. The sequence continues at coordinate 207,365 of NC_059344.1, forward strand.
TCTATTCTCACTTACAATAATACCAGCTGGATCAATTCAAAAGATATAGATTTAACTACTGGAGTCATACGGATTACCTTTTATGTTGCCTTCATGTGCTTTTTGAGAGTAACACACCTTCACGACAGTTTTATGGATGAATCTACACGCTCTTTGTATTTATTCCGCCTATTGGCTGGAGTTTGTTTTTATAGATTATCTTTTGCCATGTAATTCTGTCTCACAAAATTGATATAGAAACACTGGACTTGAGTAATCCAATGACAAAGTTGTCACAGGGGTTCTCATAGGTATGCATGTACTGTTTGAGTTTGGAGGGATGGACGGCAGTTGGCGCTGTCATGCGCGGGGTAAATGCGCATGGTTTTTCTTTTTTCTGTATCTTTGGTTCTGGGGGAAGTTTGGGTTTTGATGGATGCACCCCATAAAAAGAAAGAAGGTTATTTCTTAAGCGTAAGAAATATGATATAGTGTTTCTTCAAGAAACGCATCTTTCCCCGCAGGAAGCTGAAAAATGTGGGAAGATATGGGGTGGACATGTTTTCTTTAGTGCTGGCTCAAGTAAGAATAGGGGAGTCATTATACTGATAAATAAGCATCTACAATTCAAATGTCTTAAAGTAAAGATAAATGGGTCATTATTGTTTTAGGAGAAATTCAGGGGCAAAGGTTGATTTTGGCTAATATTTACGCACCTAACGCTGATAAGGAGTTTTTTTATAGATCTTGAAGGGATGTTGCAAACCGCTGGCACCCCTCATGATATAATATTGGGAGGAGACTTTAATCTTTTGATGGACTCAGTCCTTGATCATAGTGAAGCAAAAGTGTGTAAGCCCCCTAGAGCAACATTGACACTTCACAGGATGTGTACAAATCTTGGTCTTGTTGATATTTGGAGACTTTTGAACCCATCTGGTAGGGACTATAAATTTGTTTTCATCAGTCCATAAGATTTATTCTAGAATAGATTTTTTCTTTTATATCGAAGTCCCTCATTTTGGTGAGTTTAGAGATGTTGCCACATATGGAGAAAAAGAAATCATATAGTTGGCACTTTAATGTATCCCTTTTGCAAAATCCTGATTTCCAACAAATGTTAAAGACTGAAATCAATGTTTATATGGAGACCAACTGGTCCTCAGTATCCTCTGTAGGTGTGGCTTCGGAGGCACTTAAGGCGATTCTTAGGGGTCGGATCATACAGTATGCCTCATTCATCAAAAAATCCAAAGCCCAAGAACTCGTGGAGTTGGAAGGGAATATTAAAAGTGCAGAGGCAGAGCTGAAGCGCAGAATGTCATCTGATGGCCACGGAGAATTGACTCGATTGAAATATAGATATAATGCTGTTTTGTCACGGAAAGTGGAGTTTTGGTTATTCAGGGTAAGACAGTCATACTTTAAGTGAAATCTGTTGGTGGTGAAATTTTTACCTCGGCCATTGATATTAATAATGCCTTTAAAGAATATTATCTTGATCTTTATAGTTCCAAGTCTTCGTCTACTGATGAAGATATTAGAAAAATTGTGGAACCATTAGAACTCCCTAAACTGAAGATTGAGCAAAAACATTCTCTTGATTCTGAGATAAACTTGGAGGAGCTTGGCGAGGTAATTAAGGCTTTGCCTACAGGCAAGGCTCCGGAGCCAGATGATTTTGCAGCTGAATTTTTTAGATCTTATGCTACAGAATTGGCTCCACTTTTGTTAGAAGTTTATTTGGAATCATTAAAGAATGGAAAGCTTCCTCCAACCATGACACAGGCACGGATCAGTCTGATTCTTAAAAAGGACAAAAATCCAAGTGAGTGTAAGAGTTACCGTCCAATTTCCCTGATCCAGCTAGATGTAAAAATTGTCAAAAATTTTGGCAAACAGATTATGACATCTCATACATATAGATCAGGTGGGGTTTATTCGGGGCCGCAGCTCTTCTGATAACATTAGGCATTTCATTAATATCATGTGGTCAGTAGTGAATGATCAATCTCCGGTCGCTGCCATCTCACTTGACACCGAAAAGGCATTTGATATGGTAGAATGGGATTATGTTTTTAAGATTTTGGAAAATATATGGGTTCGGGAGTACATTTATTGGTTGGATTAAGTTACTTTATAGACACCCGGTAGCAGCGGTACAAACAAATGGATTAATTTCAGATTATTTTACTCTGGATAGGGGCACCCGGCAGGGTTGCCCTCTTTACCCATTATTGTTCTGTCTTGCCCTGGAACCATTAGCAGCCACAATAAGAAAGGAGGAGGATTTTCCAGGGGTGCTGGCGGGAGGTGTGGTGCTTAAGATTTTGCTTTACGCAGATTATATTTTATTATTTGTCTCACCCCACTAGATCTATGCCTTGCCTCCACAGAATTATTAATTCATTTTCCAAGTTCCCTGGATACAAAGTCAATTGGTCTAAATCCAAATCTTTAGCTCTGACTGAGTACTGCCCAATAATGGCCTTTCAGCTGGGCCCAAACAGGGCATTAAGTATTTGGGTATTTTATTCCCAGCAAATTTGTCTGATTTAGTTAGAGTTAATTTTGACCCTTTAATTAAAAAGTTTGAGCAATGTGAACAGGTGGGCTTCATTACATTTATCTATGATAGGGAAGGTTAATGTTCTTATTAAAATGAACTGTATTCCAAAATTCAACTACCTGCTACAGTCACTCCCTATAGATGTCCCCCTCTCTTATTTCAAGCAATTTGATAGAATTGTGAAGTCCTTCATTTGGAATGGTAAATGTCCCAGACTACATTTCAACAAATTACATAGGCCGATTGACAAATGTGGGCTAGGTTTACCCAAGATTTTGTTTTATTATTATGCGTTTGGTCTCAGACATTTGGCTCACTGGTCACTTCCACCTGAAAGAGCCCCTCCCTGGTTTTGAATTGAACAGGAAGTTCTTGCCCCTATTTCGCCATTGCAAAGTCTATCAAACTATCAGAAAAGTTAAGTTATACCATTATCTCGCATTTGCACTCGGTATGGACAAATGTGTCCAGAGTGTTTAATTCCGACATTTATTTAAATGTTGCTTTGAGCATATGGCTGAACCCATAGTTATGGATTAATAAGTCCCCTTTCTGTTGGACAGAGTGGATTGTGAAGGAGGTTAATACACTTGGTGACCTATATGAGAGTAGAGTGTTGAGATCCTTTGAAAATTTGGTTCAACATTTTGAGATTCCCAGGTCTCAATTCTTTAGGTATTTATAGCTGCGCCACCTGCTCTGTACTATTTTTGGGAGTAGCATACACACCCCTAAAGTGGCAGATACTCTGGAAGTGGTGATTACTACTTTTGGAAAAGGTCATGAGGCATCAGTGTATTACTCTCTGATAATTCAGAGTCTGGGGGACGTAGCTTCAACTTCTCAAGAGATTATGGGAGAAAGATTTAAATTTGGTATTGGAGGAGGGAGTGTGGGCTAGGATTCTAAAAAACATCACGTCTACATCTAGAGATGCAAAGATGGAGACATAACCCATGTTTTTTGTGGTGTGTTAAGATACAAGAATTTTGGTTGAAGTTTCAGAGTTTTATGTGTGACGTACTGGGCACACAAATTTAGTTTTGCCCCAGACCCTGTATTTTAGGAGATGAGGCAGTCATCAATATATTAGATAAACAAATAGAAAATTGGGTTATAACCAGTGTCATGATCGGCAGACAAATTGTTTAAGGGGTTTGAAGTCGGCTGGAGCGCCCTCATTTCAAGAATGGTGAATGGAGATGGGGAGGGTGGCGGCTTTCGAGGAAGCGTCATGTAGAAGGCTGGGGAGTTGGGATTCATTTGATGGGAAATGGGGCAGCTATTTGGCATTTTTGGAGGGCTCTCAGGGAGGGGCAGTGGAGAGAGAAGTTTAGTTTTAAATCTGTGTGATAATGTTTATATATATATATATATATATATATATATATAAAGTCATTTGTGACCACAGGGATGTTGTTGAGGGTCAGGGTGGGGTTGGGGATTAGGAGGGGGAGGGGTAATAATGGGGTTAAAGGTTGATTCTGTATGTATATGTTTTGCTATTCTTTGTTATTTATGAATCAATAAAACATGTTAATCAGAAAAAAAAAACTGAACTTTGCATTTTAATTTAAATTCTGTCACTGTTATTCCATGAGTATTAATAAAAAGCTTTATAAAAATGTATTTGCAATTTCTTATACACATTTGACTTCATTTTAAAATTGGCAGTCTTCCCTTGAGATTGAAGTGAAAATTAAATGTCAAATCATAAATTTTAATTTTTTTTATTTGACAGGGATGATGCATTGTTATAGTGAAAATTAAATAATTTAATCTTATTTTTAATTTTGGCATATATATTACAGACACTTTTTAATAATGAAATAGTTCATCGGGTTTTCATTTGTAACATTTTAATAATTTATTTAAAATTGGCATAATCTACCTTCCATACTTGACATCTCAGCCTGCTGAAGATACTCCACCATTTGTATTCCAAACTATAAAAGACAGACATAAATAAAGCAAAGGAAAAAGGTTAAAGAAATATATCAACTCAAAATGTTAGCAATTTTGCACTCATCAGAATGCAGTCTGTGCAATGACAGGTTGAACTTTGCACCAGTTTGTGATTTTTCACACAAGCGTTATATGTTATTTAAAGTACAAAGCAACAAAAAATATTTAAACAATATATTTAATTTTATTCAGTAATAGTTAATGTTTTCTAATATCCTTAATTTAAAATAACCTCAAGCTTCCCAGGACATTCAACTACTGCACTTTAATACTTTCTGTTTTAAAATATTAAAGCATTTCCCATGCTTTTTTTCTACCTGAAGCCCAAAGTATACTTCGGTCAAACGCTAAGCGTATGCGTACTCATCAAAATACAGTGACACAAATTTTGTCATCAACAGGGTACATGAGCACTGAACATGTGCAGCCCGAATTTTCTAACCACGCACCTTTGAAAGTGCAGAATGCGTGCGCATCTGGAATTATTTGCAGTAGATCGTGGTTCCACAAGATGGCAATACTTACCATTGAGCTGCTGCTTTCATGAAGAAGCGCAAGAAGAAGAGGCAATCAACCATAAACGAGAGCAGTTAAAGGTAGAAACATCAATGCGTGAATGGGTGAGTAAGTCACAGTGTAAAGCGCTTTGGAACCGCTAAGGTTAAAAAAAGCACTATATAAGTGCAGACCATTTACCATTTACCATCTACTGTAGATGTGCACCTCAAGAATCCATGTGTTATGGAGGTCAAGAGATACCTGTATTTGTATACCTCGAGTCTGAAAGGCGATAGAGACATATTTATGGGTCTAAACTCCTGAAGAGAAAAGATCCTGTAGCAAAGCAACTATAGCAGTCATAGTGCACATGCGTCAGCTTTCTGTGGAAACATGCAGTCAAATGGAGTATACTTTGGAAGGGTTTGCTTTCGACTGTATGCATACGCTGAGCGTTTGTGTCAAAACTGATGTATATTTTGTGCTTTAATCTCAAATTCAACCAATGCTTTTCATGGTTGCTTAAAGCCCCCACATGACACTTGCATTGAGCAGCCCGTGACACAAGTGATGTGAAATGGTGTCTGTACACTGGACATGTCAAAGTGAACATTGCAAACCTTTAACTGGTCTTGTTGGCAGGAGTAGTGCCAGCGCATGCAGCAAAATTTAGTGTCTGCGCAACACGACGAACTGCAACGGATACTTTCTGTGGAGACAGCTTCATGATTATATATTCAGTTTGCTTTTGAGACAGGGTGAAAGTGTTATCAACTTTTTAATTAAATGAATCCCTTACGTGACATATTTTAGATGAGAATCGTGAATTTCGACCAAAGGAGACATTTGAATAATTCAAAAAGCGAGAATAACATACTTATTCACGATCCAGTGGGCATTACAAGCAAGCAAAGCCAAAGCTAACAAAGATAGCGTTATATTTAATAACAGTTAATGTCATATGAGCTGTCCTGTTTTTGCATATTTTTGCATTTTCTAATGTACAGGAATGATTTTATAGATAAAACATTGATTCAAACCTTGTTTCTCCAAATATATCCATCAATTTGTCCATGCTGAAAACCGCTCACTCCTGAGGTGATCCAAACTGCCCGAAACAGGTAACTCAGTGCTGGGTTGATTTGACAACAGTTGGGCTGATCCATCGGGGTGGGGGGAGGGGTACATTGTTTCAAAAGTCAGTGAAAACGACCCAGCCATTAACCCAGATGCCCAACACTGAGAAAATAACCCGATAAAATGACCCAACAGGCTCAACCCAGTGTTTGGGTAGAAAAACGAACCCAGCATTGTTTAGTGTGATGTTCCTTTAATAAAAACTTGAATGCCACTTCAGGGCATATAGATAATTATCATGAGATATATTGAATAATTAGTGTGGGGTAAGAATATGCAAGATGTTTCTTGTCTTATGTACCTGATAGTGATTGAAGTGACGTGCGGGTATTAACATTTTGAAAAGGTCTTAATTAGGTATTGAAAAGTATTCAATTGGAAGTGCTGATACCTGAAGATACCCTGTACAATGCTCCTTATTTTCTGTCAGAATCAAGTTTGACTGTAATTATGTGCTAATTGTAGGCCTATTGTTTTTGTGTGTGTGTTGAGAGAAACAAAACATTAATAAGGTGAAACTCAAGCTGAGTCCCTCACTGCTGCAGCATCAAGCTCTTCTAAGTGAAACACTTTCTTCACCCCACACAATGAAAAAATAATAGTTTCATTATGCAATGCCTTCATTTAACACCAAGACAAGCGGATATTTCAAGATTAAAATCACAGCTTCAACTTAAGGCAGCAGTAAGTTGTGGCTCTAATGATAATGCAGGCTTTTCTGTGACATGGTGATGGTCATTTTCAGGGTGATTCTGGAAATATGGGCTCTTGTGACATCAGTTTTTAAGTGTACATTTTTAAATCAGTGCAGCAATACATCAGTGCGCTTTGTCCCACATCTCGCATGTCATAAGCAGTATTTACACATTTACCCCGCGCCCTCGCGGGGATACGTGAAACTATTGCAGCTACTTTGGGCAGATTAACTGTATAAATCCATGTAAACATTCACCTTAAGCATTTCTGCATGTGGTGCCCTACACAGGCTAGTTTAGAGAGCGGCTGTACTGCTGTACAGATCTAAATTCTTTCAACACTGAAAACTGTAACTACACTGGGCTAAAAGCTATGAAATAGCTAAAGTAGGCATTAATAAAATATGATCTTGCTTTGGTTTATATTTCCCTGTGGGACATTGTTCACGTTTTACTAGAAATGTTTCCAAAACTCTCTTCTTTTTGCCAAATTCATCCAGATCTGACATCTGCTGAACTCAAATTAAGATTTTTAGAAGAATTTCTCAGCTCTTTTGGTCCATAAAAATAAAAAAATCACACAAGTCAGCAAAAAAGAAATCCATAAGACTCCAGTGGTTAAATCGATATCTTCAGAAGTGATATGATAGGGGGATGGGTAGCTTAGTGATAAAAGACACTGGCTACCACCCCTGGAGTTCGCAAGTTTGCTAGTTCAAATCCCAGGGCATGCTGAGTGACTCCAGCCAGGTCTCCTAAGCAACCAAATTAGCCCGGTTGCTAGGGAGGGTAGGAGTCACATGGGGTAACCTCCTTGTGGTCGGTTAGGGTTAAGTGTGGTTTGTTCTCGGTGGGGCGCGGATGCCGCGGTGGATGGCTATGTCTCCGTGGCAACACGCTCAACAAGCCACGTGATAAGATGCGCAGGTTGATGGTCTCAGACGTAGAGGCAACTGGGATTCATTCTCTGCCACCCGGATTGAGGCGAATCACTACACGACCACGAGGACTTAAAAGCGCACTGGGAATTGAGCATTCCAAATTGGGTGTGAAAAAAAAAAAAAAGGAAGCGATGTGTTAGGTGTGGATGAGAAACAGATCACTTTCACATTCTTCTTCTTGTGTTTTTGTTGATTCGCATTCTTCTCTGCATATCGCTCCCTGCTGGGCAGGGAGAAGAATGTCTAACAAAAAATTACTTAAATATAAGGTACATGTCAAACGTCACATGACCAAACCGGAAAACTGGTCTCACCACATCCGCTTGCCGGAAAAGCAACAGTAATCTGTTAACCTAGTTAGTTCGTACTATTGTTATTCTGATTATTGTTTGCGTTTTATTTAAATTAATTTTAACATCTGAATGTTAGTGAGAAGAAAATGTCTTTGTCAAAACCGATAAAGTTCCAGAAGCGGGAAAATCCTAACAGTGATTTCTGCTGTGTACCTCAATGCACGATGTCAGGGAAGTTCAATTCCACCGTAAGTTTCCACCACATCCCAAAGGATGAAACGTTAAGAAAAAATATGGATACGTAATGTGAGACGTGAGAATTTGGTAATTAAGAGGACCACGACAGCCTGTAGTAGACATTTAGTCTCCACGGATGTCATTCACAGTGGGTGACGATGCTTAAAAGAGGGGGTTTGCCTGTTGTTTGCCTGGAAGTACTTCTCTCTAATGGCAGCCAGACCGAGCATCTGGGAGAGAACACAATGGCCAGAGGATGAAGTAACTGAAGAGGAAAACATGTATGTTGAAGTGTTGCTTCAGTGCCATTATTACGATGCCAAACCAGAACCATCAGCTTTGGATATAGCATGTGAGAAAATAGAAGCGCAACAGCAGGTGATAGAAGAACTGCGAAAGAGGCTGCAAGATGTTACACTGAAAGAATCATTTGGCTTGGAGAGGTTTTCAGCATCAGACGATAACATCAGATTCTATACCAGGTATGTATTGTCATATGATATTCATCTTGCATACCCCTGTAGTAATGACTTTGTTGCAGACCTAGACTGTGTTCACATTCATTCATTCAATAACCTTTATTCATACTGGGTGACCAATGAGAGCAACTCTTTTATAAGGGGAACCCTATGAACACAGGACCATATTAAAGTAAATGAATAAAAGCAAGATAAGATTTACATGAACACATAGAACTACAAATATAATATAACAATGCAGCCTTAAATTCATATCATGCTGCAATTCATTCTAACAGGCCAGTGTACTGCCACAGCCTTTTGGCAAGATCTACCAGGGCTAACGTCAATAATGGGGTATGCTTTGAAGATAATAAATCATTTTCTTTCACTCTTTTCGATTTGCCAACTACCATCATCTACATGCATTTTGGAGACAGACTGAACCTGCAACTAGGAGAATTGTGCGTGTTGGTACACGGACATCCACTTCCAGCAGCAGCTCCTGACAAGGCAGCTGATCCACCTCACCGACCAGTAGGCACAGCTCATACTACATCATTTGGTTACACTTTATTTTAAGGTGTCCTTGTTACAGTGTAATTATACAATTAAGTACTGAGTAATATTAATTCACAACATGTACTTACTATAGGGTTAGGATTAGAATTAGGATTTGGTTTAGGGTTAGTTGCTTGTAATTATGCATAATTTACTGTAATTACATGTAAGTATATGTAACATGTGTAACAAGGACACTGTAAAATAAAGTGTTACCCATCATTCTGTTTTTAAAAGCAGCTTGCTGATTAATCGGCACCCAAGACAACACTAATATCCATTTCAATCTAATTAAAAACACATACATACATTTATTATAACCAGGCAATGATTATCATTATTACCACTAAGACTTGTCCCCCCTGCCTCCCTACCAGATTGATGAACTGTTCCTGTTCTTGGTTTACCTGTCGCTGGGTCTGAAGGAGAAAGATCTGGATGATCGCTTCAACATTCATCAGTCCACTGTCAGCAGGATTATCAAAATTTGAGTAAATTTTTTGTATACCTTACTGGGCGCCGTTGGAATATGGATGTCTCCTGAAGAAATTGGAGCCACAATGCCAAGTGTGTTCGGCAAATACTCTGACACCCAAGTCATTATTGACTGTACAGAGCTGAGATGTCAGATGCCTTCATCTTTACTCTTACAGAGTGAGATGTTTTCTCAGTATAAATCCCACACTACTCTGAAAGGAATGATTGGTGTCACCACATGGTGCTGTTACTTTTGTTTCCTCACTGTATTCTGGTTCTGTCAGTGACAAAGAATTGTTCAGGCAATCTGGCATTATCCCTCTTTTGAATAAAGATATGGCTGTAATGGTGGACAAGGGATTCAGAATCAATGACCTAGTGCCCTGCAAAATTTACAGACCACCATTTCTAACTAAAAAGTCACAGCTATCTTATGATGAAGTGCTGGTCACTCAGGACATTGCACGGAGAGAATGATAGGGCACATCAAAGAGAACAAACTGTTCGACACTGTTATCTCTCTAACCATTGCTGGCAGTATCAACCAGCTTTTTGCGGTAGCCTGCCTTCTAACTATCAAACAAGCCACTGGTCAAGGCATGGGCCAAAGAACCTGTTAACATGTGTTAAACTCACTGAGCCAGAGATTTTATACAGATTTATGTAGCCATACTTGTTAAGTTTTGACTTTGAGTGGTTTTCATTAACTGTCCCCCTCTCTTTTATATCTAGTAAATTGAATGAAATTAGAAAACCTATTTTATACAGTCACAATGAGATATAAATTGTATTTAAAATTTTATTTTATTTTAAATGAAAATAAATCTGTGTGGGGGAAAAAAAAAACATTTTTCTCTGTTCATTGCAATATGTACAGAACAATTACTGTGTAACCTTTTGAAAAACATATTTTTTAATAATAAAAATCATTCAGTTAAACATTTAAATTACCCCTAAAATCCACCCTCTCTCTGATAGCTGCTTTTACCTTTGGGTATATATGCTGCACCAATATGTCATCCTGGGAACAGACCACAAAATCGCACCATTGCAGGCCAGTGATCAACAGTTGACCATGCACCTGCCAGTAATATGAGTGGCTTTCACGGAGTGCTAAAGTGCCATGCTGCATTTGAAGGTATTTACAGTCCACATAGTTCTGCACATTAGGGCACTTTATCTCAACCAGTCCAAATGGTGGCTGTATGAATGGATCATAAATCAAGCCATCTGGTGAGGCATCAAGCCAAGGGGCATCAGGGTGGATGACGAGGCCATAGAGCATGTAGCTGACATTTTTCATCCTGCAGTACTCCACTGCTGCTTCAAACTCCATGTCTGCACCTCTTCTCATTTCTGCTGTCTGCCTTGTTCCTTTGAGGATTCTTTCTGCAAGAAACTCTGCAGAACTCACACCCGACAAAACACACCTCTCTAAAATGTGAGGAGGTGATCCTAGGCCTATGGAGCTGATGCCACTCCTGTTCCACTGCCTGCTCACTTGTGGCAGCCTCAATCTTATAAGCCATGTCCAGTGTGACTATCAAGCTTTTAAGGTGGAAGTGCTCCTCTTCAGTGCACACATTCTGTTGGGTCAGGCCTGTACTCCCCAAGAGGCAGCAGTGGGTAAGGTGGAGGATCTTGGTGCATGTTGACCAACTTTGTGGGCAATATAGGCTGCTGGTAAGAGAGCACACTCCCCTTTTGAGCTAAGCCAAAAGCTGTCTCAACAAGGGTCTTCTCATCACATATGCCCATAGTTGCTACTAAAGGTTTCTCCGTAATGTCAAAGTCTTTGTATGTGTCTCCAATCTGTAATAAAGAGATGTCAAGTGGGTCCCCAACCAAGCCCTGGTAGAGTGTACTTCTGTAAAAGACAGTAATAGTGAAAATGTGAAAGACAGCAATTGTCATGCACTGACAAGTAAATATGTTGGAGAAACAGTTTTTGTGATAAGTGTACAACAGGGGTATTCAACAATACCACTGAATGCAGCATGTGATATAGTAATAACATTTACCATACTGCCTATGACCCTGTAGATTGTGTAACCTTGCATGATGCAGTAATTACAGTAATAGGAGCTAACTAACTCACCTGATTCCTCCTTCCATGAGCCGGGTGGGTCTTGGTCTTGTGATGACCCTGTTGTTTATTGGCCCAGGTTTCGCTCCCTGACAAAATAAATAAATAAATAATAATAATAAAAAGGAAAAAAAAATATATATATATATATATATATCAACATTAAGAGACAAGAAAATTAAAAGGAAAAAAATAACACAAAATACTATCTAGTCAGGCAAAGTATGTGACATATTACCTATGACTGCCTATGTCAAAACAATGAGAGCAAACAAATTGCATTTAATAATTCATTGCTGTCCTTCTAAGATTCCTGATCATTTCAAGTTGGACTGTGGCATTGACAAAACATGCTTCAAATACAGTTGTCTTATTGTTTATATTTTAATATCACTAATACCAGGGGTCGCGTCTCAACACTTACAGCTGTTCTGGGCTTGTGCCATTGCTGCTCTGTCTCAGTGCAGGAGTGGACAGGGGGCACAAACTGCACATCAAGCTCTGAATAATGTGCTGTTTGAAACAGCAAAGCAACAATGTGGTTGCACACTGCAGTGCCAACTACACATGAGCACCAATTTGATACGAGGATGACAGGGTCTAAATCCCAAAGAACAATCTGTACAAAAGTATATGGAGAGAAATTTTTACAAACACTGACAATGATTTGAGTATCAGTCTAGTTAGGTTGCTGGGGCAAGTTTAGCAATGCCATTAATACAATAAATACAATAACAGAATTTGTTAATACTGTGTGTAATAGAGGGATTTTTATTTTGGGAGGCCTGATTTTGAAAAACATTCTTGAGTGCCACCTATATTCCAAGGATTTACAGTTAGTCAGCTATACCCCAGTGATCTCACTATCCATCTTTTAACAAGTAGACCAACAACAACAATGAACTTGGAACAACTGTGCATGCATTTACCAAGCATCTCAGGATAACAAAGGGACTTGGTCATTCCAACTCTGAAAGGCTTTGTTGGGCCTCATGTATTCAGATAGAAGACAAAGGCAGGCCTAACACAGTCGTAAAAACCTAACTCAAGTCCCCACATTCCAAGTCATAAATCTTACTGATAAAAAAAAAAAAACAAACAAAAAAAACAATCGCACCAAAATCAAACAAAGGGAGTCCAAAAAAGACGACAAATCCCATGAAGCCTTGCTCACTAAAGGATTGAACTCTCAACTCCTATTGGATGAGGCACACAACAGAACGTCCCTCAAACATGACATCATCAGGAGTTGAAATACCTCTGAAATGCTTTCGGGATTTGCTTCCAGCAACTTTGTTTGCAGCGTGTGGACGCAGCTCTTCGCTGCTCTCAGGTGCAACCTCGTGCCACAAGGAAGTAATGTCCGACTTGAAACTGTGGCCATACAATCTCCATCTCGCTGGACGAATTGAGATTACTCTGTGTTCAACCGAACACTCTAACGGATCCGAAGGAGACCGCCGAGCAATTTGCATCTTCATCCGTTTGCCTACAGAAGTGAAGAGATTAAAGATTTCTCTTCCATCTTCAATCAAGTCGACATTTCTGAGTTCTCCGCCAGCCCGTCGAGAATCAGCAGCCGTGCCCGCCGACAGAGCGAGGAAACGGCCTCCCGTCATCACCCGAGCCTCAAGGAACCGGGTCAGAGTTAAAGGACAGAGGAAAAGACATTCTACCTGTGTCCTCATGCGATTCAAGTAAGAGGTTTACGTCTGGGCAGAGATAGAATATTATAGTGTGTTATTCTTGTGTTTCAAGGTTTTTGCTTGTACAGTTTACGGACCGCCATGTCTGCTCATTATTAATACTCAGGGTATTAATTATCACAAATTTGTTTTGCTGTATTGTGGTCCAACCAAATTGGATTGTTGTGCAATTTCGCCATCGCGGGTGAGACTGGCACACTGAGTTTATCCATTATAGAATCAAATAACGCGGGACTTTTACGAGCCATCCACCGCGTCTCTGAGTGATAAACTGACAGCTGTTTTCTCTCCCACTATCGCAAAATCGGTTTTAGGGCTGTCATCTCTCTCTCTCTCTCTCTCTCGTACTAACCACACACACACACACACTGTCACACACACACCTTATGTGTTATAGGATTATTTTGATTTCCATATCTAATCATGTCACTGTTTAGTTTGTAGTTGTAAGTCGGAAGTTTATTGACTGCATTGTATTAATTATTAATTGATATTACTGCATAAATAAACTTTGTTATATTACAAAGAGACGTGTTTTGGTTTGTTTTGCATACTCCTGTGTCATGCTGACGGGATGTCGGTGCTCGGATTCAAACCTTCATTCATTGGTTTTTTTTCCCGAAAATCGATATTCTTCGATTTTTGTCGGTTTTACTATTTGGTTATTAGTCCCTGACTCCAGGGTGGTGCCCCGTCAATGTTAATCCTTATTAATATTCTATTGATTTTTGATAATTGATAATTATCTTTGATGGTTGTTGAATTTGAATGATCAATAAGTTAGTGTTAATTTTAATGAATGTTTCATCGATGTTAATAATTAACGATTATCTTTGATAATTGTTGATTTTAAAGGATTAAAAATGCTAACATTGATTCTCATCAATGTTCTATTGATTTTAATAATTAATAATTATCTTTGATAATTATTAATTATTGCTAATAACCAAACTTGCTCCTAAACGTAGCACACTACATTTATTGGAGCCCCATATGAGATTTTAATGAGTTAGATTCAATTGATTAATTTCAATATTAATTAATAACTACAGAAATAATTATTATTTCTGATAGTAACACTGATCTAAACAACCAGTAAAGCCCTACAGCTTGATAAAAACTGTCTCTGAATGGGAACAGACTGAGAACTTGAACAGAACACCCAAACCATCCCTAACGTTACTCTCCGGCTGTGTAGCTTCTCGCTTTTCCTCATAGACCCGTGACAGGCTGCCCTGATGATGACAGCACCAGTCAGCCTGTCTTTATTTGATACTGGTGAAAAAATTAACAACGTGTTAATGTGATTATGTAGATCCATAGATAAGACTAGGTAGTTTATGTTAGCATTAGCTAGTTAGTGACATATTGTACAGTATTTCTGTTCGGGACTACTATATACACTCGTAGTTGCATATAGGAAGCATATAGCTTAAATCCCTTATCCATTTTGGTGGCAGGAGTTTTAGATGTCAACCTGCATATGCGATGGACATCGGTCATGCTCATCTTTGGTAGTTCCTGAAGGCATCTTGAGTAAAACAGCGCCATGTCAGCGTAGAACGTACAGAACCGGAAGCGACCTGTTTTACGGAATACGGAAGTTTGTTGCGCATAACCCCCATTGATCTGTTTCTCACCCACACCTATCATATCACTTCTGAAGATATGGATTTAACTACTGGAGTCTTATGGATTACTTTTTTGGGCTTTACCGGTTGTTTAGATCAGTGTTACTATCAGAAATAATTAATAATTATTTCTTTAGTTATTAATTCATATTTAAATTAATTAATTGAATCTAACTCATTAAAACCTCATATGGGGCTCCAGTAAATGTAGTGCGCTATGTTTAGGAGTAGGTTTGGTTATTAGCAATAATCAATAATTATCAAAGGTAATTATTAATTATTAAAATCAATAGAACATTGATGAGAATCAATATTAGCTTTTTTAAATCCTTTAAATCAACAGTTATCAAAGATAATCGTTAATTGTTAACATCGATGAAACATTAATTAAAATTAACACTAGCTTATTGATCATTCAAATTCAACAATCATCAAAGATAATTATCAATTATCAAAAATCAACAGAATATTAATAAGGATTAACATTGACGGGGCACCACCCTGGAATCAGGGACTAATAACCAGATAGTATAACAGTCTCAATATTAGATTGTTTTCTTAGGAAAATCGACATCCGAAGAATATCGATTTTCGGGAAAAAACAATGAATGAAGGCTTGAATCCGAGCACTGACATCCCGTCAGCATGACACAGGTGTATGCAAAACAAACCAAAACACTTCTCTTTGTTCAAAGTTTATTTATGCAGTAATATCAATTAATAATTAATACAATGCAGTCAATAAACTTCCGACTTACAACTACAAAGTAAACAGTGATATGATTAGATATGGAAATAAAAATAATCCTATAACACGAGGGTGTGTGAGAGCGTGTGTGTGTGTGTGTGTGGTTAGTACGAGAGAGAGAGAGAGAATTAAGTGACGACCCCAAAGCCGATATCACGATCGTGGGAGAGAAAGCAACTGTTAGTTTATCACTTAGAAACGCGTGGACGGCTCGTAAACAGTCCCGCGTTCTTTGATTCTTTAATGGATAAACTCAGTTGCTGTCTCACCCGCAATGGCAGAAATGCACAACAGCCCACTGTGGTTGGACCACAATACAACAAATCTCATTCATGATAATTAATACCCTGAGTATTAATAATGAGCAGACATGGCGGTCCGTAAACTGTACAAGCAAAAACCTTGAAACACAAGAATAACACACTATAATATTCTATCTCTGCCCAGACGTAAACCTCTTACTTGAATCGTATGAGGACGTAGAATGTGTGTTCATCCATCCTTTAACTCCGACCCGGTTCCTTGAGGCTCGGGTGATGACGGGAGGCCGTTTTCTCGCTCTGTTGGCGGGCACGGCTGCCGATTCTCGGCGGGCTGGCGGAGAACTCAGATGGAGTCGACTTGATTGAAGATGGAAGAGAAATCTTTAATCTCTTCACTTCTGCAGGCAAACGGATGAAGGTGCGGATTGCTCGGCGGTCTCCTTCGGATCCGTTAGAGTGTTCGGTTGAACACAGAGTAATCTCAATTCGTCCAGCGAGATGGAGATTGTATGGCCACAGTTTCAAGTCGGAAGTTACTTCCTTGTGCCACGAGGTTGCACCTGAGAGCAGCGATGAGCTACGTCTATACACGGTAAACAAAGTTGCTGGAAGCAAATCCCGGAAGCATTTCAGAGGTATTTCTTCTCCTGATGATGTCATGGTTTGAGGTACTTTCTGTTGTGTGCCTCATCCAATAGGAGTTGAGTGTTCGATCCTTTAGTGAGCAAGGCTTCATGGGATTTGTAGTCTGTTTTGGACTCGTTTGGACTTGTTTGATTTTGGCACGATTTTTATCAGTAAGATTTACGACTTGGTATGTGGGGGCTGAGCTAGGTTTTACAACTGTGTAAGGCCTGCCTTTGTCTTCTATCTGAATACATGAGGCCCAACACTTTTATGATTCCTTTATGTGCTTTTTGGAGCATCAACATTGTACTTACCTACAAAGCTGAAATATTCTTCTAAAAATCTTAATTTGTGTTCTGCATAAGAAAGGAAGTCATACATATTTGGGATGGCATGAGGGTGAGTAAATGATGAGAGAATTTTCCTTTTTGGGTGAACTGTCCCTTTAAAGTGATAGCTCAGCCATAATTTAATATTCTGTCATCATTTCTCTACCCTAATGTTGTTCCAAACCTGTGTGACCTTCTGTATTCTGTGGAACACAAAAGATGTTAGACAGAATGTTAGGGACTGACAGTCTCGGTCACCATTCACTTTCAATATATATATATATATAAAACATTCACTGAAAGTAAATAGTGACTCAAAAAACATAGTCTAATATCTCCTTATTGTGTTGCATGGAAGAAAGAATTCATATGGGTTTGGAACAACATGATGGTCCATTCCATTAATAATAATAATAATTCTGTAATGCATGTTAAATGTGTATTATGTAATGGAATATAGGGGAGTTAACGTCCATTATGTCATTTGTGAAAGTAATGAGTTACTCACTACTTGAGTACTCTTTTAATTGTACACTTTCTTACTCTTACTCAAGTAATTATTTATGTTAGTACTTTTACTTCTACTTGAGTCATTATTTTTTAAAGCAATTGTACTTTTACTTGAGTACAGTTTTTGGCTACTCTACCCACCTCTGGTGGCCAACACTGCATGAAAAGAGGTGTATCTGGACCAGAAAATTTCTGTATAAACTGCTGAATTTGGACGTTTTCAGAAAAGTACAGCCGTGAGTATTCAATTCCACAGGCCCATATACATCTGATTATATACCATTTCGAATGTATAGTGACTGACGATTCTTATGACCATTTGTTGCAATGGTAAGTTGTCTGTCAGTAGACTTTTTCACACCTGAGTCACATTTGCATTTCTCACCTTCTGGTTAAAATGGTTACCCTTACTGGCAGTTTATCTCAAACTGGAATTGTGGCCCTTAAACTTAACCTACCCCTAAATCTTGACAGCTATTGGATCACTGTATGTACTGGCTTTAATTTTATTGGTTATACTTTAAATTTAGCCCACCCAAAACACAATCATCAGAATCAGAATCAGAATCAGCTTTATTGCCAGGTATGCTTACACATACAAGGAATTTGTCTTGGTGACAGGAGCTTCCAGTGTACAACAATACAAAAACAATACAAAAACAGCAGCAAGACATAGATAATAATAAAAAATAAAAAATAATTATACACATACGTACAGACACACACATACATACATACACACACACATACACATGGGTAGTGCAAATCTAATACAATCTGTTATGTACAGTGCAAATACAAATCTGTTATGTACAGTGCAAATGTTTGTTTTTGTTTTTTCTCAGAGGAATGAAATGGCAGAAGAGGTTGGATGTGTTGGATAAATATATGAAGACTAAACTGTGTATTGCACATAGTTATTGCTCAATGGGACAATTTAACTGTTCATGAGATGGATAGCCTGATGGAAAAAACTGTTCCTGTGCCTAACGTTTCTGGTGCTCAGAGCTCTGAAGCATCGGCCAGAAGGCAACAGTTCAAAAAGGTAGTGGGCAGGGTGAGTGGGTTCCAGAGTGATTTTTCCAGCCTTTTTCCTCACTCTGGAAGTGTATAGTTCTTGAAGGGGTGCAGGGGGCAACCAATAATCCTCTCAGCAGTCCAAACGGTCCTTTGTAGTCTTCTGATGTCTGATTTCGTAGCTGAACCAAACCAGACAGTTATTGAAGTGCAGAGGACAGACTCAATGACTGCTGAGTAGAACTGTATCAGCAGCGCCTGTGGCAGGTTGAATTTCCTCAGCTGGCGAAGGAAGTACAATCTCTGCTGGGCCTTTTTCACAATGGAGTCAATGTAGGTCTCCCACTTCAGGTCCTGTGAGATGGTAGTGCCCAGGAACCTGAATGACTCCACTTCTGCCACAGTGCTGTTTAGAATGATGAGGGGGGTCAGTGTTGGGGTGTTCCTCCTAAAGTCCACAATCATCTCCACTGTTTTGAGCGTGTTCAGCACAAGGTTGTTTTGACTGCACCAGACAGCCAGCTGTTTAACCTCCCTTCTGTATGCAGACTCATCGTCATCTCGGATGAGGCCGATGATAGTGGTGTCATCTGCATACTTCAGGAGATTGACAGAGGGGTCCTTGGCGATGCAGTCATTGGTGTAGAGGGAGAAGAGTAGTGGGGAGAGCACATATCCCTGGGGGGCACCAGTGCTGATTGTACAGATGTTGGAAGTGAGTTTCCCCTGTCTCACAAGCTGCTGCCTGTCCATCAGAAAGCTGGTAATCCACTGACAGATAGACATGGGTACAGAGACTTGGTGTAATTTATTCCGGAGAATAGCTGGGATGATGGTGTTGAAAGCTAAACTGAAGTCCACAAAAAGGATCCTTGCATATGTCCCTGGTCTGTGGTCATGAAGTCCTGTGATTTTTGGTTTCTTTGGGATGGGGAAAGTTTGAAGCAGCATGGGACTTCACACTGCTCCAGTGATCTGTTGAAGGTCTGTGTGAAGTTGGGGGCCAGCTGGTTAGCACAGGATCTAAGACATGCAGGTGAAATGCCATCTGGGCCCTGTGCTTTCTTTATCCTTTGTTTTTGAAAGACATGGCACACATCTTCACAGATCTTAAGTGCTAGTTGAGTAGCAGGAGGGGGGAGGAGGGGGGTTGCAGGAGGTGTTGGTGTTTGTGTGAAGTGAAGGTCAGAGTGGATGTGGGGTGTGAGATTGGGCCTTTCAAATCTACAGTAGAACACATTCAGGTTGTCAGCCAGTTGTTGGTCCACCACAATGTTGGGGGTAGGAGTCCTGTAATTCGTAAGTTGTTTCACGCCACTCCACACTGATGCAGGGTCGTTAGCTGAAAACTTGTTTTTCAGCTTCTCAGAGTATCTTCTTTTAGCCACTCTGATTCTCTTATTCAGTGGGTTCCTGGCCTGATTGTACAAGACTTTATCCCCAACTCTGTAAGCATCCTCTTTGGCCTGACAAAGCTGCTTGAATTCTGCTGTAAACCATGGTTTGTCGTTGTTAAATGTTAAATAAGTCCTAGTAGGAATGCACATATCCTCACAGAAACTGATATATGATGTAACAGTATTTGTGAGCTCGTCCAGGTCTGTGGCTGCAGCCTCAAAAACACTCCAATCCGTGCAGTCGAAGCAGGCTTGTAGTTCCAGCTCTGCTTCATTGGTCCATCTCTTTACAGTCCTTACTACTGGCTTGGTTGATTTTAATTTCTGCCTGTAGGTTGGAAGAAGATGAACCAGACAGTGATCAGATAGTCCCAAAGCTGCTCTAGGAACAGAGCGATATGCATCCTTTATTGTTGTGTAGCAGTGATCCAGTATATTTCTGTCTCTGGTTGGGCATGTAATGTGCTGTTTATATTTGGGCAGTTCACTTGTAAGGTTTTCTTTGTTAAAATCCCCAAGAATAATAATAACTGAGTTAGGGTATTGTTGTTCCACGTCTGTGATTTGATCAGCCAGCTGTTGCAGCGCGGCATTCAAACACACATTTGGCGCGATATACACACTCACCAGAATAAACGAGGAAAACTTCCGCGGAGAGTAGAAAGGCTTACAGTTAATAAAGAGCACTTCCAAATTAGGACAGCACATCCTCTTTAACGGTGTTACATCTGTACACCAACTTTCACTGATGTAAAAGCATGTTCCACTGCCTCTCGTTTTCCCCGTTAACTTCGCGATGCGATCCGCTCTGAACAGCTGAAAGCCCGGCAGATGTAACGCGCTGTCCGGAATGGCTTCACTCAGCCAGGTTTCTGCGAAGCACAAGGCAGCAGAAGTTGAAAAGTCCTTGTTTGTGCGGGTGAGGAGATGTAGTTCATCTGTTTTGTTAAGGAGAGAGCGGAGATTCGCTAGATGAATGCTCGGCAGCGCTGTTCGAAAGCCACGCTGACAGAGCTTGACCAGCGTGCCTGCTCGTCTCCCTTGCCTGCATCTCATAGAGCATTTAAACAACACAGCCGCGCCTCTGACTAAAATGGCCAACAAAACATCAGAATATTCAAAATCCGGGAAAAGATTGATTGGTATATGCTGTCGAATGTTCAGCAGTTCGTCTCTGGTAACGTACATTCAGGGTGTTTATTTAAGAATGTTTGTCTCTACAGTAATGTAGTTCACTGTAGCCTACAATAAGCCAAACTTTCAGTTATTTGTCTTCTCCTGTGCTCTGAAAACACAGTAATCACCTATCACTCACAATTACCAGTCATTAACATATAAAAGGCTCTTACAGCAAGACTGCCATCAGTCATCACAACCAGCTGAATTTCAAATGTGTATTTTTCATTAAACTTAACGCTTCCCTCTACATGTCTGCTGAATTGTGGTATGTGGCCTTTTGTGGACGTACATCTGACAAACTTTAAGTTAAGTTGGAGTCTACTATTCCCACATTTTTCCAGATTTGACACTTTTCATGCAGTGCAATGTGACTACGAACACACACATCTCAGGTTGAAACATTTTATATTTAAATTGAACATACCAATTGTACGTCTCACACCACTTGAACATTCTGTGAATCTTTGAGATCTCATTCATAATGGGCAGGTTTTTCCACTGAAATAAAAATTTCATTTGAAACCACTCGTTGTGTTTGGTCTCAGAGATCGGACAGACGCGCTCACCGAGCCCTGACTGGCTCAAACAGATGAATATGTAGACGTAGGCCGCCAACCACACGATACCTGGGGTAAGACGCCATCATTCTATCCCATTCATTCATTTCCGTGATCATTCAAATCCGCCCAGACTTTATTGTAAAACACATTCCAGTCTTTTTCCATGAAAAACAAGTAAGGGTATTTGTCCCACACATACCCTGCATACACAGACTATTACCAGATAAATTAAATTGATACTTGATACTACCAGAAGGAAAACTTGGTCAAACTCTGACCCCACACTCTCTTTGATAGAAAAAGTCGATCTCCAGCCATTTCAGTAGTCATTGTCACCAGACTTCAGAATATTTTCTTAATGTGGCAACTTATCCACACTCAAGAAAACACACCTTTTAAACCACTCGCTTGATAAAAATGGTTAAAACTTATCAGACAAACACACATCTGGTTGCCAACAGTCACTCCTTATCGAACACACACAGCTGGTCAACCACACCCCTAAGTGCCGCCCCTCCCTTATCTTATCAATCAATCTCTTATCTCATCCATCATTCAAATTTTGACATATGGTGAATTACATGGACTACTAGTGTTATACTAGACAATGACATGTAATTTGGACCCCACATAATCACCACAGTCAAGACATACAGATTCCTCCTGCAAAATCAGACTTATTCTGACAGATTCTGATACAGGCCCTAATGTGCTCAGACCTTGACTACTGCAACTCACTCCTGGCATCACACTCTTGCATTGTGTGTGTGCACCTGTGTCTTCAAAGATTCAAATATCAAACATCAGTGATATACTGATTTATTCTGATAGCCGACCAACTCAACATGAGGGGTGGTTTTCTGTCTGTCCCTCCTCTCAACATGAAAGCAAAAATAATGTTGCAAACATCTGTGATCATGGGCCGAGATGAGCAGAGAGACGTACGTCATCCTTCGAGATGGCCTCTCTCTCACACACATTCATGCCCTTGTTACTCCAATAATGTGTTAGAAACAGCCCAAGCCATAGTTACTGGTTCTAAAGTGATGCTTTTGAATTGGTAATGAAGGTTTGGGCACATATTTTAAAGTAGCAGTGGCAGATCCTGATCCATGGAACAAGAAAGTAGTTCCACACACAAGTGTGTGTTTGTTTTGGCCAGTCCTTGGTTTTAACTAATTTATTTACTTGTTTGTTGAACTGTTGTATTAAAGCAATATCACGAGCACGAGTGCTGTTTTGTCGGCCTCATGCCTATGGCTGAATCACAGCCGTGCTGATATACAGACACAACAGCACTTTTGTTCATATGGTTCTGTGGTGCAGTTGATAAAGGTTTGGACTAGTTCCCCAAAGGTTGTGTGTTCAAACCTCACCTGGGGTGATCTCAATCTTTTATTTCTGTTGTCCTTGAACTCTTCTTCTAGTTTAATATGTGTCTCTCTCTTTCTCTCCAACTCTTTTCTTTTCCGGTGGTCTTCAGAAGAGATAGAGATCATCAGGGACCCACATCTCCTGCATCAGTGAAAGCAAACAATCGAGAGAGAGAGAGCAGCAGTCCGTGACTAAGTGAACATTTGTAAAATCTTCTGGTCAAGAGGAACATGACACAAAAAGTGCTTTATATTCATATACACACTGCAGAAAACCAATATACTGTTAAACATGGACAATTTCATGTTTTCTAGATGAGTATTTCCCAAATGTTTTTGTCTTCTGCATCACCACATCCCCGTCAGTAAGGCTCCAGAACTTCAACACCACACCACAAATGTGTTCTTATTATACTGCATCTCATTTAGCATTAATCACTATTATTACTAAAGTAACCTTTATTACAATGATTCAATTCACTTCAATGAGAAACCCGAGTCGGTTTCAACAGTTCTGGGGGCAATTATGGACAACTTACTCTGAGAAAGAACAATTGGTCATATATATATAGGTTTAACAAAACAAAAATAGAATCTTTCCAAGCCCACCCTTGAACCTATTTAAGTACCACTTAATTTATTTCTGTGCAGGATTCTCTCTCTCTCTCACAAACCATTGGGAGTGTGTCAGTTTGTTGGTCAGGCGTGTAAAAAGCAGGATGTGTTCAGATCAGATCTGCAGCGCTCCATGATAACACACAGATGGAGAAGAGTGCAGATGAAATGATAAACCATGCTCCTGTTCTTTTATTTTCTGTCTCTCTCCCAGAAGAGCACACGGGCATCTCACCACCCAAATGAATGCAAATACCAGAAAAAAAGTCGCTGTGAATTCAGTGTGCGGGCCGATTCACACTGTGTGCAGATTATTCCTGCAAATGAAAGACATGATAGATGAAAGAGAGGGAGAGAGAGAGAATTTAATTATTAACTACACTTTTAAATCAATAAAACCAAGTTAAGACAGCCAGCTACTACAACAGAAAAAACCTTAATTCCTCAACAAAAGAAAGAGTTTTCCCCCGATACATTGCATATTTATGCATCATAATCCCAAATTAATTTAAAACCTTCAAGGTTATCCATTATAAGGTAATAACCATGTTCAACTTTTATTCTAGGCTCTAATCAGACCTTTAAAAAACAAGGCAACAGTATTGTAACCTTTCTCCATTTTTTTGTCTTGTCATATAAATTGACATTTTTGCTTGTCCCAATAGAAAATTCAATAGTTTCCCTTTTATTTATTTTTTTACAATATTTGACACCAGAAATAAAACCAACTTAAGTTAAATTTTCTCCAAAAGAATAAAAAAATAAAAATTTAAATAAAAATTAAAAATATTAAAGGCTACAACTTTTCTCTGAAATTACAGAAGAGACATTTATCTGTTATTTCAGGATTCATTACAGAAACAAATTAGTTCATTGCTATAATCGCATGTAAAACCCTTTTCCCCCTCACATTTTTTGTCAACAGCGGCTTATAAATTGCTTCCCTTGCAGGTTTTATTCCTCTCTCAACCCCAAAATACAGTTGTACTCAAAAGTTTGTATACCCTTGGAGAACTGATAATATATGTACCATTTTTAAAGCAAACATGAGTGAGCAGGCAAAACACATTTATTTCTTCTGGGATTCATATTCAACTGTAGGTTATAACAGAATGGCACAATCATAAAACAAAACATGGCAACAAAGAAAAAAATGAAATGACCCCTGTTCAAAAGTCTGCATACCCTTAGTTCTTAATACTGTGTATTGCCCCCTTTAGCATCAATGACAGTGTGCAGTCTTTTGTAATAGTTGTCTATGAGGCCCCAAATTCTTGCAGGTGTTATAGCTGCCCATTCGTCTTGGCAAAATGCCTCCAGGTCATGCAAAGTCTTTGGCCGTCTTGCATGAACCGCATGTTTGAGATCTCCCCAGAGTGGCTCGATGATATTAAGGTCAGGAGACTGTGATGGCCACTCCAGAACCTTCACCTTTTTCTGCTGTAACCACTGGAGGGTCAACTTGGCCTTGTGCTTAGGGTCATTGTCATGCTGGAAAGTCCAAGAGCGTCCCATGCGCAGCTTTCGTGCAGAAGAATGCAAATTGTCTGCCAGTATTTTCTGATAACATGCTGCATTCATCTTGCCATCAATTTTCACAAGATTCCCCATGCCTTTAGAGCTCACACACCACCAAAACATCAGTGAGCCACCACCATGCTTCACAGTGGGGATGGTATTCTTTTCACTATAGGCCTTGTTGACCCCTCTCCAAACATAGCGCTTATGGTTGTGACCATAAAGCTCTACTTTGGTCTCGTCACTCCAAATTACAGTGTGCCGGAAGCTGTGAGGCGTGTCAAGGTGTTGTCGGGCATATTGTAACCGGGCTTTTTTGTGGCATTGGCGCAGTAAAGGCTTCTTTCTGACAACTTGACCATGCAGCTCATTTTTGTTCAAGTATCGTCATATTGTGCTCCTTGAAACAACCACACCGTCTTTTTCCAGAGCAGTTTGTATTTCTCCTGAGGTTACCTGTGGGTTTTTCTTTGTCCCGAACAATTCTTCTGGCAGTTGTGGCTGAAATCTGTCTTGGTCTACCTGACCTTGGCTTGGTATCAAGAGATCCCCGAATTTTCCACTTCTTAATAAGTGATTGAACAGTACTGACTGGCATTTTCAAGGCTTTGGATATCTTTTTATATCCTTTTCCATCTTTATAAAATTCCATTACCTTGTAACGCAGGTCTTTTGACGGTTCTTTTCTGCTCCCCATGGCTCAGTATCTAGCCTGTTCAGTGCATCCACGTGAGAGCTAACAAACTCATTGACTATTTATACACAAACACTAATTGCAATTTAAAAAGCCACAGGTGTGGGAAATTAACCTTTAATTGCCATTTAAACCTGTGTGTCACCTTGTGTGTCTGTAACAAGGCCAAACATTCAAGGGTGTGTACATTTTTGATCAGGGCCATTTGGGTGATTTCTGTTATCATTATGATTTAAAAAGGAGCCAAACAACTATGTGATGATAAATGGCTTTATATGATCACTATCCTTAAATAAAAGAAATGTTTTTGCATGATCAGTCATATTTTCAAAATCAATGCCAAAATTTCACAATTTCTGCCAGGGAATGCAAACTTTTGAGCACAACTGTAAGTTCTCCAGGGGGTATCCAATCTATCCTTTAATTTTTATTTTGTTCAGAACTTCAACACAAAATTCATATACAGTTTTTCCCCCAACAGATCTGAAAGCTGTGTCACCCAGATTATCTTTAAGTAACAATGAAGATACTTCTTCCATATTTGGTCTCGCAGCCAAATCAGGAAAGCAATCAGTTGGATTAGGTCTTTCTTTTCCATCAGCCCATTTTAGAAGCAAAGGTTTTTCCTCTTCAGAAAGCGCTCTCCGAAATCTGTCCGTTATATGTCCCACTATACGAGCAGAATGTAAATTCAGTCTCTCAATCAAAGCACCCACATTAGTGAAATCAGCTCCTACCAGCTCTATCAGATGTTTCACTTGTGCTTTAATAAAGGTTTCATCCAGTCTTGGGGCTCTGTCCCATGTAACATCTAATCTTGCCCCATAAACAATAGGTTACTCTAATAAACAGAACAAATAACTTTTACATATAATCTTTATACTCTTCAATATACCCCAAGCTTTAAAAACACTACTATAAAGGAACATTCCACATCCAACGATTTTATAAGAAAAAAACGTTTAAGACCCAAATAAAAAACTTATTTTAAAATCAACTCAGCAAGCAAACTTGATGATGCATGTGTATTTCCATACAATACATTCTGCAAGAATTTCAAAAGAAAAGCAGCTTTTTGACTCAGTAAATAAGACCTTGCCCCCCTTCATCTTTTGGCAAATAAAGAATACTCTGTTGTACCCTGTGAAGTTTTTTCCAAAAGAAATTCACAATTAATGCTTGTGCTTTTACTAAAGTTCCTCCAGGAGGTCCTACTACTGCTAACCTGTGCTATAAAGTTGAAGCAACCAAGTTGTTTATAATTAGCGTTCTCTATATGACATACGTTGCAAAAGCCACTGCCATTTTCCCAACCTTCCTTCAATTTTTTCCAAAAACCCCTCCCAGTTTTTATTTTTTACTATAAAATCATTACCATGGTATGCTCCTAAGTACTTTAATCTCTCTCTTTCCCACTTTAAATTACCTGGTTATATTGGTTCTTTATCATTCCAATCACCAATTATGAGACCTGTGGTTTTTTCCAATTTATTTTTGCAGATTAAATTATTTCAAACTCTCTTGCTAACTGAGACATTTTATTTACATCTTGTCCTTGGACTATAACTATAACATTGCCTGCATGCACAGCTAAGTGAATTGGAGGATATTCATCTGCTATCTTGAATCCCATCAACTCAGCATGGAATTTGGTCAACTAAGGTTCAAGCGCTATTGAATATAACATACCAGAGAGGGAACATCCTTGTCTTATGCCTCGCTCTTCTTTAAAAGGAGCACTTAAGCCACCATTGATATTGAGGACACTTTCAATACCCCCAATACAACACTTTTATCATTTCAATAAAATTAGAAGAGAAACCAAAATCTTTTACCGTTTTCCATAAATACTTGTGTTCTATGTGGTAAAAAGCTCTCTTCATCTAATGAACTAAGACCACATTTAAACCCAAAACTATTAGAGCAATCCAAAAAATTACGAACAAATGAAATATTACTTACAATAGATCTACCATGTACACAATAAGATTGATCTATGTGAATCACGTATTCCATTACTTTTCTTAATCTGAGAGCAAGAGCTTTCGATAGAGCTTTAATGTCTGCACAGAGTAAGAACACAGGTCGCTAGTTACCTATTTCTCTTAAATCATCTTTTTTTGGGTATTAGTTTAAAGACAGGAGCCATCTCATTTTCTTCTTTATGCTCACAAGCATACAGCCTAGAATAAATCTCAACAGCTTTTCTCCGAATCTCTTTAGGCTCGGTTTACTCCTTGCCATCTTCAGAACGAATACAATGAATGATCTTTCTTTGCCCATTCTTTTTCTCTAAACTGAAAAAAAAAAAAATAATAATTTTTTCACAAATTTGTGAGGCAAAATTACATAACAGAAATACTTTGTAAAATAAACCCCAGCCAATAGGAAGAATGAACACAAAGAATGTGTATATTAATTCACAGAACTGTCTCAAAGGTGTGATCTTCCACAAGACAAATTCCAGCTGATATAAAACAGTTCAGATTCCTCAGACAGACAAACGAATGTTCAGTGAGCCGGCTGTTATGAGTTTAGCGGATGACGTAATCATTCCAATGTCCCGTAAAAATACTCAAAACAAACTCCAGACAGCAGGAGGAATAAGCACAAAGAACGAACAGATTAATCCACAGCTGTTCCAAAGGAGTGTTATTCAGTAGAACAAGCTCCAGCCGCTAGGCGGAACCAATACAAAAAGAAACAAAACCGGCATTCCGGTTCCCCGGATGGTCGAGTCAATTCACTCGGAGGCCGCATTAAAGTATATACTATGACTTAATCCGTCAACTTTATAAAAGACATCCTTTGTGTGAGCATGTAGATATTTTGCATTCATCCGTAGTGTCCACTCTCAAACTGTCCGGGAACTTCAGTGCAAAAGTAATCTTCCATCAGTGCAAAAGTTTCTTTAAGGAAAAGTGTTATTCACAAAACAAACTCCAACCACTCGGTGGAGCCAATGCAAAAAGAAAAAAGAAACCAAAATGACGCCCAGCTTCCTCAAAAGCCAGAGTAAGTACAGCAAGTTGACCCACTCACATGAGAAACACCCAATGGTTTACTCACCCATTGATTCTATATAAGACATTGCCTGATTGGGACATGTAAATACTTTGCGACCATCCTTCGTTTCTATTCTCAGTTTGGCCGGAAACAGAGCAAAAGTGACTTTTCGCTGATGTAAGAGTTTTTTACATTCCTTGAACCTATCGCATTTCTCTCGTCAAACTTGCAAAGTCCAAGAACAAGAAAATATTTTAATTCTTCCAAGAAAGCTTCCCTCTGCTCCTCACCTGGCGCAACACAAGATCTTTATCGGATGATCTCAGAAACCTGGCCAGGATTAATCGGGGCCTTTCTCCCTCAGCAAATCTGTGAGCTGGGACTCTGTGAGTTCGCTCGATTTCCAGTTTATGGCCTGTTATGTCGAGCAGACTTGGGAAAAGCTCGTCTAGGAATTTCACCATATCTTTGCCCTCCTCATGCTCAGGAATTCCAACAATTCGAACATTATTCCTGCGGTTTCTATTCTCAAGATCTTCAAGCTTTTCAAGGAGATGTTCCAAATCAACTTTGGTCGCGGGCAGATTAGCGGTTAATTCAACATCAGTCACTCTTGTAACTAACTCAGAGAATTTTATTTCCATCGCAGTAATCGATCGACATATTACAGCGAGATCCGCCAAGTCAGCAAGAACCTTCGTCAGCATCACTGACATGTTGGACAACTGACGCTGGATCACCTCTCCTACCGCGCCATCCAAATCGAGTCCCAGGTCTGTAGGCCTGTCGGGGCTTTCATCCTGAACACGCAAGTGTCTTTTAATGTCTCCAGAGCCCAAGGATTTTGACTTCTTTGCCATGTTTTGCCTCAAAGAGCAAATGTGTAACTGGGTGTATCAAATTTCACCAGATAATAACATGAAAATAATAAAAAAATTTAGCAAAGTGCGCAGAGCTCGTCGCTCACACGTCTGCTTCTTGCATGGCGTCACGTGACCCCCAACAAGATTTCTTTTTAATTGTGAACACTATCTGACCATGGCGAGACAACTCGCACTCTAAAACCTCATCTTGTATGAATGGGGGCATGCTTGACAAAATAAACCTTTAATTTATTTAATAACCCATTAACCCCTTCGCAGGGTTAACAAAAAGAAAACTGATGTTTGTGTTTTTTTAACACTATTCCTTGTACAACAGGACTATTGAATTTCTCCACAGAATCCAAAAAGAGAACAAATGGCACCATTCATCCTAGACACGGACCTTATACTGCTGTGTCTAACAACAGCTCCAACCACTAAACTACAGTCTTTCACAGAGCACTCAACGCCGACTGGCACCTTCACTCCATGCTGACGCTCGAGTTGCTCAAAACTCCCACCCTCCCGTGGACTGGACATAGTGGCCAGCTTGAGTGCTGAACACGCGGCTTTATGTCCCCTTCTCTTTACTAAAGAAACACTTAACTGAACTTGAAACACGACACATTAGAAAGCAAACTTTGAATAAAAAACTGAGACAAACTGTCAGAGAAGTCAAGTTAACCTTTATTTATATAGCACATTTAAAAACAACAGAAGTTGACCCAAAGTGCTTTACAAATCAAAAATATACAACGACAGAAATCAGCTGCTCACAGACGCACTCCACTCACTCGCCACTCGCGCATGCGCACAGAGAGAGATTATGAGTGGGAATCAGCAAGGATCTAGCAATATATCAGGGTCATGATACAGAAATATTGTGATTATGTTTAGTGTATTATGAATCAAAATTGCTATATAAAGATTTTTCTCATTCATCTTTATTGGACTTTGTGCTTCATTTTTCCTGCTTTACATAATAGATCCATAGAAGTAGTGTAGAGTAAAACAGCGGTTCTCAAACTGGGGGCTGCAGAAAAATTATAAAACGTAAAAAGAGTGCTCGTGCCACTAAGTGAATTTTTTTGGGGGCAAAGTAAAAAATGTAGTGGCAGAGTTCAGTCAGAGTTCAGTTTTTAACGACTTTACACAATACAATATATCTGGGTTTCTCAATAAGCAGCCCTCTGGCCACATCTGTCCCACGAGAGACAAATGTTTGGCCCAAATTATACTTTGGTCAGACGCTGAGCGTCCGCATGCAGTGCTAGTGATGCAAATTTCATCAGCATTCATCAACCGCATGTCTTTGAACAATGTGTATGCTTCTGGAATCATTTGCAGTAAATAATGGGTCCACAAGGCGGTAACACACACAGTTGAGCCATTGCTTTTATGAAGAAATGCTAGATGTAATCGCAGTATCTCAGTCGTAGGGTGGGATTGGGAGAGGAAATAGTGGGGGTTTGATTGTGTATATATGTTTTGTTTTACGACGTTCATTTATGTGAATCAAAAAATTGTTAATCTGAAAAAAAAAAAAAAAATGACCTTCAGCAATATCAAACATGCAGAAGTAAATTTTTTAATGAACAGAAGAGATATCCCAAGGAATACACATGTTGGGCACATACATCCCTATATTTCTGTAAGGTAAACTGACTTTGATCATGGCCGTGTCCCCCCCCATTCATAATATTGGCCTACTGATATGTTTTTTTCCCCCATGGTTAATTACATTATTAAATTTGGTTCCCATCAGTCCTGAATATGTGGTTACATCCTTGACTATGATACTCTACTAGACACTGTAGCCTTGATTTAGCGACCTGTTACATTCATAAATTAATTCCTACAAAGAACCCATGCATTATCTTGTTCACAATAAAAACAATCATTTTAAACACTTGTTTATGTTTTGATTAGTAATTAATCTAATAAAATTCAGTAATTATTGATTACCCAACAGTGAACTACCTCAGTCAGTTTGCTATTACTTACTGATTGGTTAATCATGTTTCCATATTAGTTAATAGTAGTAACTAAAGTGTTAATGTAGTACTACTCATTTGTCCTGCATTAATTCCTGCATAGTTACCTATTAATGACTGTGAGAAATATAGATTTGCTCTCAGCTTCAGGCCTACTTTTTCATTTTGGGCCTCCATTGCCACTAGTCTTTATTGACACATAGCACTGGTTTTTCTGTTCCTTCTCTCTCCTTATCTGAAGCTCAAGGATTTCTTGAGCTCGTCGGTATAAACTGGTATTCTGATAGCGGAGAGCTTAGACTGGCACACAGATAGAGATGTCTGTTATTGACGCATGATGATTTTCCTTGACCCACTTTTCTGGTATAAATGTTTGATTGTCAATAAACCTTTGAAGACGCTTTGATATCAATTTTGTGTCAGAGTCTCTTCCCTTGCAAGCATATTCCTGAGCAAGAGGACGGGGATTTCTCCGGAGAGGTAAGAGAAACATATTTTTGTTTTCACTCCTGTCCGCAGAGAAATACATTAGTTTTCACCAAAAAGATCTTTAACATATTTCAGTATGTGTTATTATTACAGATCGGTTCTTCCGTTGGGAAGTGGGAGCCTCACGAGCTATAGACGTGGAAGAGGAATAGATGAAATAATTTTCTGAAACTTTTCAGTGGGATCCTATTCCTATAGTACTCTGTGTCCTTCGCTCACGAATGAATTTTTATACCTCTTTATACCAAAAAGAGTGGTCAGAGCAAAAGTAAAGCCTAAAAAAAATATTTTTTTGCAGAATATTTGGTCATCAAATTGATTGTGTCTATTGTATCACTGAGGAAACATTTGTTGAGTTGTGAGAATGGGGAACAAGATAAGTCAGCCAATGCCAGGGGAAACACCCAGAGACTGAATGTTCAGAAATAATAAAGGCTTTAACACAGAGCCGTTTTTGAGTAATCTGGCAGGATGGTCAGAGGGTAAAACTCAAATATATCCTTATCCAAGGGAAGGTTCATTTAAAACCGCAGACATGGCTAGCATGAAATCTACGGTCACGGGAGCCTGGGGAGACCCAGCGTGGGATTATAATTATATGAAAGCTTCATTTTTTATATGAAAAATCACGAAGCCGTTTTGGGAGAAGGGCCCAGAGAGGAAAAAAAGAGCAGTAGTCAGAATCAACAGTCGATCTCTGGGCCATGGACCCAGCACGCTTCCGCTGCGCAAGTTGCTCTAAGTCTAACCTCTTCCCCTCAGTGCATGGATGTGGGAGACACACAGGATCGGCCGCCGCAGTATGAGTCTGTTGTAAAACAACAGCTGTACCCTAATCTAAACACGCTGTTGAAAAGTAAAAACATCTCTCATGAGATAGTGTTGAAAAAACACTCCTTACTCAGACTGTTGATCCCCCACCTGTTAGCTCTGTCCATGCGTTTCCATTTGCACAAGTCCTAAATGGTTACAAAATATCTCCTCTCGGTGACAGAAGCAATGGCTATCTGTAAAGAACTTCCAAACCCCATTAAGAACCCACATCAGTATGTGGTGGCGCTTAAACGTCTATCTTCCTATAGTCATCTTACAGGTAGAGACTATCGTTTCATACTCTCCAAAACTCTCCCTTTGGAATGCAATGAATGTGAATTAATGAAAGATGTGCCCACACTATATCCAAAAAAATGACATGCCCGTTGAAACTAACAAAGTGGTGACTAGAAGTAAAGATGAGGTAACTGAACCGCCAGAATTATTATGGGCATCCACTGCCTTTGTTGAAGGTTTCTTTAAACATTTGGAAAAATTCTTGACTACTCAGGCCACATCAAAAGAAGACATTTCATATGCTGCTAATACCAAACAAAAGAATGAAACACCAACTGCATTCTTTATCAGGTTTAAGCAGGCATGGACTGAAGAGTCAGCCCTACCGATCACGGGAGCTCATAGACAGTTGTTTCTCAACACACTTTTAAATAACATGGACAAAGAGATTGCCTCTAATTAGAATCACAACCACTAATTTAGGTGATATTTCAGTAGAGGATATAGGACGCAGGCTGCGTGGACTGTCTAGTGCAGGGGCGTTTACAGATTTTAAAATGCATGCTTTCTTCCAGGTTCCAATGAAATCTCTAACTCCACAGGGCAGGGCTACTGCAAAAACTGCACCACGAGTGTGTCACTACTGTGGCAAAATTAGTCACTTTAAGAAGGAATGCAGAAAGAGAGAATGGGATGAAAAATGCAGAAACAGTAGGGCGGGTCAGAAGAAAACAGGAGGCCAGAAAGAAAAAGAGCAGCCTAAATACCCTGTTAGCTGGACCCCACAATAGGAATGCCCACAGAGTTTTGAGCCCTTGGCGCCAGAACTTTCCCTGGTGTCTTTGCTATTTCCAAACAAACCGTTTCATTGCCATTTGTTGAACTGAAAGTTGATAACAAAATGTGTGTTTTTAGTAGATACTGGAGCTTCTTATTCTTCACTGGCTGGACATTGTTATGAGGGCTCTGTTGTTACGGGGAAAACAATCAACTCTGTAGGGATAAATGGAACTCCCGTAAGCTGTCACGTGACACCTACTTTGCCAGTAACTTCCAAAGATGAGATCATTGTTCAAAATGCATGCTTTTGTTATCATTCCTAATTCACCGTTCTCATTGCTCGGACGTGACTTAATGCATAAGACTGCTGCAAAAATCTCATTTGATGATAACTCTGTACAACTAATTTTTCCTGCAGTTTTTTCTCTCACTACAGACACAGGAACTGCTCAGATAGCTGCTGACACACAGACTGAAGAGACACAGGAAGTAGCTAACATTAACCCAAAGTTGTGGGCCACCCACAAAGATGAGGCAGGACTTATTGACATCATTCTGTACAGAGCAGCCCTACAAACAGATACACCAGTATATTGTAAACAATATGCTCTCTCTGCTGAGAAAGAGGAAGGTATTCGACCAGTTATTGCTGAACTACTCCAGCAGGGCATCCTGGTTCCCACTCACTCACCATACAACACGCCCATTAACCCTGTAAAGAAAGCAAATGGTACTTGGAGATTAACCCAGGACCTTAGGAAGATCAATAGTTTGATTAAGCCGTTATCTCCTATTGTTCTGGACGTGCAGACTACCATTAATTCTATTCCATCTAATCATGAATACTTTACAGTAATTGATTTATGTTCTGCTTTTTTCAGTGTACCGGTGGATCCTGCGACACAGCCACTGTTCGCATTCACGCAATGTGGTCCTTCCTGAAAGGTTCAGAGATTCCCTGGCTGTTTTCTGCTGTAGTGCACAATGCCCTGAAAAATGCACAACTGCCTCCCGACACCTGCCTGTTGCAATACGCAGATGATATTCTGGTCACTGGACAGTCTAAAGGCTTGTTTGCTGCTGCATCCACCATTGTTTGCAATATCCTCACTGCTGCAGGATTTAAAGCCTCCAAAGCAAAACTTCAATGGGTCCAGAGGGAGGTGGAATACTTGGGACATATCCTCACAGGTGGTGCAGTCTGCCTGTCTCCAGACAGATGAAAACAATCACTACATTCACTCATCCAAAGAACAAGAAACAGATGCAAAGCTTTCTGGGACTGGTGAATTATTGCAGATCCTGGGTGCCGAACTGTTCAAACTATGATAAGACTTTGCGTGATTCTACCCTGGGCTCAGACGAGAACATAACATGGACTACTGAAATGACAGCCGCTTTCAAACACCTAAAATCTGCGCTGAGCAAACCACCTGCATTAGGGCTACCTGACTATACTAAATAGTTTCATCTCTATGTGCATGATGGTGGGGGCATAGCCGCGGGGATCCTGGCCCAAGAGCATGGTGGTAACTACAGACCTGTTGCATACCCGTCCAAAACACTTGATGCAGTTGCATAAGGACTTCCTGGTTGTCTGCGGGCAGTGGCTACCACAGCTCTCATGGTACAAGATGCTGAGTGATCGTTTTATTACACCCCCTTGTGGTGCACACGTCTCATCAGGTAGGTGCTATAATGCATAACATGACTCAACATATGACGGCGCAAAAAGGTCAGGGTATGAAGCAATTCTATTAGCTACTGCAAATTTAACCCTAAAACCTACATCCATTGTGCATGGCCCTACTGTACATTTACATAATCTTTTGACTGAAGGTGAATTCGAGTGTGACGAGCATGACTGCTTGGAGAGTCCAGGAAACAACTGCTTGCAGGCCAGAGGGAACACTGGTATGTAGCCGGGTCGTGTTCGAAAACTAATGATAATGAATACTCAATTCAATTGTAGAATTGCCAAATACCGTAATCGAAGCATACTCATTACGGTATAAATCTACACAGGCTGCTGAAATAACTGCATTAACCAGAGTCTGTGAACTGGCAAAAGACCAGTGCATGAACACATACACTGATTCTAAATATGCATATGGTGTAGTGCATGATTTTGCTAAATTATGGGAAGAGAGAAGCTTTAAAACTTCAGGGGGAAAACCAATTGCTTATCATTGTGGCCGAGCTTATATCTGCAGCACAACTGCCTTCTAAGTTGGCAGTAGTCAAGGTTGCCGGACATGCTGCAGGAGACTCAGATGTGGCAAAGGGAAACAGATTTGCAGACAAGGTTGTCAAATGGGCAGCTAAGGAAGCAATGGTAAATCCATTTCTGGACAAAGCGGGCACAGACGTGCCTATGATGCATTCTACGTTAACTGAGGATTTAGACATTGAAGTTTTACAAGCAAACCCAAGTCAAAGGGATTTAGAACATTGGGCTATGAATGATGTAAAACCTGATGCACAAGGATTTTTGAGAGACAAAGTAGATTAGCACTCCCAAACACTGCTCTAGTAATGTTGTGCAGACACTATCATGGTATATCACATGTTGCCAAGGAGAAAGTTGTTTAAAACAGTAACAAACTGTACTGTATCCTGAATGAGAAAGATTGTCTCTTTTTTGCTAGATTCCTGCTTGGTATGAGCCCAGACAAATAGGCATAAATCAGTGGCCCATGAACCCCTCCCACATCTGGAACTGCCTTTCCAACATCTACAGATAGACTTCACACACATGCCACCTCATGGCAACAATAAGTACATGCTTGTGATTGTTGACTAATTTTCTAGAAATATAGATTTGCTCTCAGTTTCAGGCCTACTTTTTCATTTTGGGCCTCCATTGCCACTAGTCTTTACAGACACATAGCATTTGTTTTTCTGTTCCTTCTGCTCTCCTTATCTGAAGCTCAAGGATTTCTTGAGCTTGTCTTTTAGTACATACTGGTATAAACTGGTATTCTGATAGCGGAGAGCTTAGACTGGCACACAGATAGAGATGTCTGTTATTGACGCATGATGATTTTCCTTGACGCACTTTTCTGGTATAAATATGTTTGTCAATAAACAACTTGCAAGCATATTCCTGAGCAAGAGGACAACGGAGAGTGCTGGGGACAAAAAGGTCAAATTACATAGATTATAGGATTATATAATCTAACAATGACGAACTATTGTTATAAAGTGTTACCGTTAAGTAATAAATATCAAGTTAGCTGAATGTCCATTTCAGTTAATATACACAAGAATGTGTACTAATTGTACTTGAAACTTAGTAGTAAATAGTAATATTACATTTAAAGCTGTGGTGACTAGAAAAACTTTGCAGGTCTCAAGACACATTTTTAAAAGTTGAATTGCTTTCAACTTGACACAAAAACAGGTCTTAAAAACAGAACACACAAGGCTCAAGAAAAAGCAGCAAGACACAATGCAACGACAATGGTGGACGCAATATACCAATTCTTAAAAAATAACGCAAACGGAATGCAAGAACATGCCTCGAGACCCTTGCATTCACTATTCTGTTGTGCTCTGTCTTGCTGTTTTGGGCACAAGAACACGTTATGTGAACGGCCACACAATAAAGGAGATTTTGGGGTATGCAAACAAGCCCAAAATAAAATTACCACATTATTTCAATAACATCCACATTTTTCTTATTTCTCTACAAAAATGTTGTTTCAATTATAGTCTTATCACTGCTTGTATTTACTTAATTTGATATTTCCACTGGAATTCTGAGAGATGTTGCTCTGCTTAAATGCAGCTTCTCTCAGACAGCTGCGCCGGGCAGCTGGGCTTGTACCTGAGGTAAAGTTTGTCTCACCGGTGGGGGTGGTGTGAGGCAGAGAGAGAAGGAAAAGATTAGTGTTCATTATCATTACCATCTAACTAACAATACCAAACGTTAGAATTTAGAATACAGTATAGATGGAAGTTTCACGTTTAACTTACCTGATAGTTGTCTACTCCATTATGGACTGAGCGCAACACCAAGCACTGACGGAGGAGGCGCTGACACGTACAGGCAGATGTTTTGCCCTATTAATTCTCCGATATGAGACAAAGTCTGCCTGTGTGTGTTAATGTAAGTAATTACTGGGGTTTATGAATAATAACAAAAAAAAAAAAAAGATTATGAACACTCCTCAGAAAAAAAACAATGTGGGTTTCCTCTATTATTAAGGATAGAAAGGATAAAATATGGTTACTGCAGTAAAATCATGTTAAATCTTGAGGTTACGGTTTTACTTGAAATACCATTGTCGAGCAGTGATCACTGTAGTTAAAGCATAACTTTCATAATAAAGCAGATTGTGAAGTTACGCAAAACTTAGGATGCCAACACAGAGAAAGCTCAGAAGAAGCATTTGACGGATAGTAATGTGTCAACCTCGTTTGGAGTGTACTGTGAAATTAGCCGTTTCCGTTTGAATTCAAGTGGACAATTATAAGAAACCAGACAGCTGACTTTACACGTATGTGTAATAATTAATGTAGTTTAGTTCCTGTTTCATGTCATGTGCTCCCTAGTCATGTGATGTCCTGTTTCCCTCCATATTCATGTGTCTTGTTTTCATTGGTTCATTATTTGATTATCTTGTTTAGAGTTCTGTTTGTTCATTGGTTTATGTTCTTCCATGTCCATGTATTTATACCCTCATGTTTTCCATTGTCAAGTATTGTGTATGTTGGGTAAGTCAAGTTTATGTCATGTTTATGTTTGTTTCACGTTTGTAGTTAGGGTTTTTTGGATCTCACTTTTGTTAAATAAATTGCACTTGGGTTCTTCACTCAATTCATCTTAGTCATTGCTAGTGCCAGCAGCTACGTTACAGTATGAAGCGGGCAATAACCAGTTTAAGCAGAATATCAATTGCTTTGAATAACATATGCAGCCAAAACAAATTTGCAACACAAGCTTCTGTAACATCCAACTGAACAGCCAACTAAAAACGTTCCACAAGATGACGTGCATTCAACAATGTGTGGAAAATAGAACACTAATTAAGACTAGCAAACAATACCATCAGTAAGTGATGTGATAATTGAAAGAGCTTCCCTTAATTTTGCCGATGCTCTCTGCATTATATAGCGTCTCACTCGTGTCATGTGCTTCAGGCAGGTTTGGGTGAGGGAGGAAAAAGGCTGTTCCAGTGCACATGCCCTGACACAATGTACATCGCGATTGGTAAACACACGAGTAATGTTCAATTCATAAAAGCATGACAACCCTACCAGACAACATACTGTATACAATTCCAAGCATTATAGCAGGTAAACAACTTGACCAAACAGAAAACAGATAAACATCCATCCAGACTGCAGCGATGCTGTTCTCAGCTGTGTGTGTTACTGAACTGAACAGTGTCCTCAGCTGGAACATGTGACAGCCGGAACTTATTTTGTGTTTACAGACATGACGTCATCCCAGCTAACAATTTTTGGTTCCCAGAATGGACATCCTAACATTACCTGTTGGTCAGCTAGGAACTTTTTTTTTTTTTTTTTTACAGAAATAGAATGTTCCCTTTAGGTTTGAAGAACATTTTCCTAACCTTCTGCTAATGTTCTACTAACGGTCTATTAATGCTCTCCTAACCTCCATTTTCATATATTTATATTTACATATTCATACATCATTAATCATAATTCAAATACAGTCTATATAAATAATCAGCCCACTCAATGCCTTTGTTGATCCATTGTTTAATTCAAAACATTTAAATCATCATTTAATACAAAAAACATGAAAACATTTTCATAGATGAAAAAGATAAAAACTGACACATTTGTGTATTTCCTCAGTTAATTTGGGATGACTTCAAGGACTTTAACACTAAAACTTAGTTCATACAAAATCAATGTTTAATCATTGACCCACAACACTTAGTTTACTAATTTTAACCACAAATAGTTCTGAACACAAATAACTAATATTGGCATTATATTTATTCATTTTCTGTTATAGCATAATCTTATCAGAATCAGCTTTATTGCCAAGTATGCTTACACATACTGTACAAGTAATTTGTCTTGGTGACAGAAGCTTTCAGTGCACAACACAACAAAACAGAGATAGTAATAAAAAAATAGAATAAAAATAAAAAGTGAATAGAAAATATAAGTATACAGTTGTGCTCAAAAGTTTGCATTCCCTGGCAGAAATTGTGAAATTTTGGCATTAATTTTTAAAATATGACTGATCATGCAAAAAAAGGATAATGATCATATGAAGCCATTTATTATCACATAGTTGTTTGGCTCCTTTTTAAAATCATAATGATAACAGAAATCACCCAAATGGCCCTGATCAAAAGTTTACATACCCTTGAATGTTTGGCCTTGTTAGAGACACACAAGGTGACACACACTTGTTTAAATGGCAATTAAAGGTTAATTTCCCACACCTGTGGCCTTTTAAATTTTAATTAGTGTCTGTGTATAAATAGTCAATGAGTTTGTTAGCTCTCACGTGGATGCACTGAGCAGGCTAGATACTGAGCCATGGGGAGCAGAAAAGAACTGTCAAAAGACCTGCGTTACAAGGTAATGGATCTTTATAAAGATGGAAAAGGATATAAAAAGATATCCAAAGCCTTGAAAATGCCAGTCAGTACTGTTCAATCACTTATTAAGAAGTGGAAAATTCAGGGATCTCTTGATACCAAGCCAAGGTCAGGTAGACCAAGAAAGATTTCAGCCACAACTGCCAGAAGAATTGTTCGGGACAAAGAAAAACCCACAGGTAACCTCAGGAGAAATACAGGCTGCTCTGAAAAAAGATGGTGTGGTTGTTTCAAGGAGCACAATATGACGATACTTGAACAAAAATGAGCTGCATGGTCGAGTTGCCAGAAAGAAGCCTTTACTGCACCAATGCCACAAAAAAGCCCGGTTACAATATGCCCGACAACACCTTGACACGCCTCACAGCTTCCGGCACATTGTAATTTGGAGTGACGAGACCAAAATAGAGCTTTATGGTCACAACCATAAGCACTATGTTTGGAGAGGGGTCAACAAGGCCTATAGTGAAAAGAATACCATCCCCACTGTGAAGCATGGTGGTGGCTCACTGATGTTTTGGGGGTAGCTCTAAAGGCATGGGGAATCTTGTGAAAATTGATGGCAAGATGAATGCAGCATGTTATCAGAAAATACTGGCAGACAATTTGCATTCTTCTGCACGAAAGCTGCGCATGGGATGCTCTTGGACTTTCCAGCACGACAATGACCCCAAGCACAAGGCCAAGTTGACCCTCCAGTGGTTACAGCAGAAAAAGGTGAAGGTTCTGGAGTGGCCATCACAGTCTCCTGACCTTAATATCATCGAGCCACTCTGGAGAGATCTCAAACGTGCGGTTCATGCAAGACGACCAAAGACTTTGCATGACCTGGAGGCATTTTGCCAAAACGAATGGGCAGCTATAACACCTGCAAGAATTTGGGGCCTCATAGACAACTATTACAAAAGACTGCACACTGTCATTGATGCTAAAGGGGGCAATACACAGTATTAAGAACTAAGGGTATGCAGACTTTTGAACAGGGGTCATTTCATTTTTTTCTTTGTTGCCATGTTTTGTTTTCTGATTGTGCCATTCTGTTATAACCTACAGTTGAATATGAATCCCATAAGAAATAAAAGAAATGTGTTTTGCCTGCTCACTCATGTTTTCTTTAAAAATGGTACATATATTATCAGTTCTCCAAGAGTATACAAACTTTTGAGCACAACTGTATATAGAAATACACAACAGGACAATACACACTCACACACATACACTATATTGCCAAAAGTATTTGCTCACCTGCCTTTAGACGCATATGAACTTAAGTGACATCCCATTCTTAATCCATAGGGTTTAATATGACGTCGGCCCACCCTTTGCAGCTATAACAGCTTCAACCCTTCTGGGAAGGCTTTCCACAAGGTTTAGGAGTGTGTTTATGGGCATTTTTGACCATTCTTCCAGAATCGCATTTGTGAGGTCAGACACTGATGTTGGACGAGAAGGCCTGGCTCACAGTCTTCGCTCAAATTCATCCCAAAGGTGCTCTATCGGGTTGAGGTCAGGACTCTGTGCAGGCCAGTCAAGTTCTTCCACACCAAACTCGCTCATCCATGTCTTTATGGACCTTGCTTTGTGCATTGGTGTGCAGTCATGTTGGAACAGGAAGGAGCCATCCCCAAACTGTTCCCACAAAGTTGGGAGCATGGAATTGTCCAAAATCTCTTGGTATGCTGAAGCATTCAGAGTTCCTTTCACTGGAACTAAGGGGCCAAGCCCAGCTCCTGAAAAACAACCCCACACCATAATCCCCCTCCAACAAACTTCACAGTTGGCACAATGCAGTCAGACAAGTACCGTTCTCCTGGCAACCGCCAAACCCAGACTCGTCCATCAGATTGCCAGATGGAGAAGCGTGATTCATCACTCCAGAGAACGCGTCTCCACTGCTCTAGAATCCAGTGGCGGCGTGCTTTACACCACTGCATCCGACGCTTTGCATTGCACTTGGTGATGTATGGCTTGGATGCAGCTGCTCGGCCATGGAAACCCATTCCATGAAGCTCTCTACGCACTGTTCTTGAGCTAATCTGAAGGCCACATGAACTTTGGAGGTCTGTAGCGATTGACTCTGCAGAAAGTTGGCGACTTCTGTGCATTATGCGCCTCAGCATCCGCTGACCCCGCTCTGTAATTTTACGTGGCCTACCACTTCGTGGCTGAGTTGCTGTCATTCCCAATCACTTCCACTTTGTTATAATACCACTAACAGTTGACTGTGGAATATTTAGTAGCGAGGAAATTTCACGACTGGACTTGTTGCACAGGTGACATCCTATCACAGTACCACGCTGGAATTCACTGAGCTCCTGAGAGCGGCCCATTCTTTCACAAATGTTTGTAGAAGCAGTCTGCATGCCTAGGTGCTTCATTTTATACACCTGTGGCCATGGAAGTGATTGGAACACCTGAATTCAATTATTTGGATGGGTGAGCGAATACTTTTGGCAATATAGTGTATGTACAATATACAAATACAATCCGTTATTACAGATAGTGCAAGGGAATGTAATGGCAGGTGTGATATGTTGGATAAATATAAACAGACTAAACTGTGTATTGCACATTAATTATTGCACAATGGGGCAGTTTTAACTGTTAATGAGATGGATAGATTGTAAATGTAAAAACGGATACATTTTTGGTAAACTTCTCTCTCCACGACTTCTTCCACTACTGTCATCTGCAAATTTAACAAAGAAATGAAAAAGGCAATAAGTTACAGGGACATTAGATTAAACAATTAGATGAACAATTAAATAAAAAAAATCTTCTTCTACTGTATAAAGGCCTTTAATATCATGAAGTGTGCTGTGTCCTCGGCCGGAACATGAGACAGCCGGTGGTACTTTGTGTGTGTGCGGACATGATGTAATGACGCAAGGAGGAAGGTCACAAGCGAACTGACAGCTCAAAATACAAATCATTTTCATAGTTTAACGTTGTGAATAAGGGTAAGAACACTGATTTATGTACTTAATCAATAATGACAATTCATTCACTTTTAACCCAAAAATATTACATAGTAGAGCTTTAATGAAGTTGAACATTTAAGTTGATGAAATGG
The DNA here is from genome assembly GCF_019703515.2 of Myxocyprinus asiaticus. Lineage (NCBI taxonomy): Eukaryota > Metazoa > Chordata > Actinopteri > Cypriniformes > Catostomidae > Myxocyprinus > Myxocyprinus asiaticus. Next base: position 251,276 of record NC_059344.1, read on the forward strand.
TCAATCATTTGATTATATGTCTCTATTGAGGAAAACAACAACACTGCATGTTTGATAATTACACCTACAGTCAAACTCATGAGAGGAAAGGGAGTGTGTATGTGTGAAGGGTGTGTCGGGTGTCGTGTTTCTCTTTTGTGACCTGCAGCATTAAATCTTCAGTTCATTCACCTTCAGCAGCAGAAACTGTCTCTCTCACACACACACACACTGATGGAGTCGAGCAGCGGCCGCTTCGCTCTTCTCTCCCCGCACCCGGCGCTCTTTCTCCGGCCGGAGGACCGCAGTTACCCGCGCAGCCCCAAATGCGCCCGCTGCAGAAATCATGGGGTGGTTTCGGCTCTCAAGGGCCACAAGCGCTTCTGCCGCTGGCGGGACTGTGCGTGCGTCAAATGCGCTTTAATCGCGGAGCGGCAGCGCGTCATGGCCGCGCAGGTCGCGCTACGGAGGCAACAGGCGCAGGAGGAGTTACAGATGATTTACCCCGCGGCAGGAGTGACCGAGGGCGGCACGAGTCTCTGCAGAACCCCGCTGAACTCTGCCGCTCCGCCCGCGTTTGACGCCTTCAAAGACGGTACGAGCGTCAGTCACTTAACGCCTTCATACCTGTGTAAATGTGTTTTATTTCAAATGTGTATTCATACATCTTTTGCGGATTTTTCTTCAACAACATGGTTTATATGTGAACCGAATCAGACCATCTTTTCGGTTCAAATTCATTAATCTATAATGATAAAACTAATGTAACGTTACACTGGACTGAAATGAATGTTTATTCTTTCTGGAGCTGCATTAAGTGAAATATTCTTAATAGGCTATTCTAACAATTATTTTACATTTGGAAACAAAATATCTTAACTATAACAATACAAATGACACTATTGTTTCATTACGGATCATAAAAACAAACAGTAATTAGAATTAACAAGCTAGAACAAACTTGTAAAAAGCAACAATGGAAAGTGATTGATCCAAGTAGAGATCTGGAAATCTTAAAGTGCATTGAGTTTGGTTTAAGTGTAAAAACAATTTTCTCTTCAGTGCTCTGTTTGAAATGAAAACGCTTCTGACAATATTTTTCTTTACTTCTGCAGAGAAAGCCCTGAATAACGGCAGTGTGTTAGATGGTTTCATGAATCTGGGTTTGTTTGCACCGCTCACGCCTGCCGCGAACTCTTCGTCGGGAAAAAACGACCCATCACACGGCAGTGTTTCTCCTGGACCG